>NC_041387.1:107318461-107397138 GCF_002162155.2 Triticum dicoccoides | reverse complement strand
CAAGGGGGAAAGGTAGGAAGAGGTGGCGCCCCCTCCTTTCCTTCCTTTAGGGCTTGCGGCCAGGGGAAGAGGCGCACCAGCCCCTTGTGGGCTGGTCTGTCCCTCCCTCGGCCCATTAAGCCCATATCTTTGTCGGGGTTTCCCGAGACTCCTTTCCGGTGACCCGATATGTACCCGATACCCTCCGGAACACTTCCGGTGTCCGGATACCATCGTCCTATATATCAATCTTTACCTCTCAACCATTTAGAGACTCCTCGTCATGTCCGTGATCTCATCCGGGACTCGGAGCAACATTTGGTCACTAAATCACATAACTCATATAATACAAAATCGTCATCGAACGTTAAGCGTGCGGACCCTACGGGTTCAAGAACTATGTAGACATGACCGAGACGCCTCTCCGGTCAATAACCAATAGCGTAACCTGGATGCTCATATTAGCTCCCACATATTCTACGAAGATCTTTGTCGGTCGAACATTTATGACAACATATGTTATTACCTTTGCCATCGGTATGTTACTTGCCCGAGATTCGATCATCGGTATCTTCATACCTAGTTCAATCTTGTTACCGGCAAGTCTCCTTACTTGTTCCATAATACATCATCCCGCTTGTCGTGGAATTTTCACGTCAGATGTCCTAGCGTAAGGACTTAGTCGTGGAGCCATCGCAACTAGGAAGCTTAAAGGGGTTAAATGGGACAAAGGACACGAGGTTTATACTGGTTCGGCCCCTTGCGGTGAAGGTAAAAGCCTACAATCCAGTTTTGGGTGGGATTACTTATGAATCGATAACCAAGGAGCGAATCCTCTTGACCTAGTTCTCGATCTGATGTTACTTGTCCTGAACCGCCGCCGGGTCGTCCCTTTATATAGAGAGGTCGACGCCCAGCGGCTCTCAGAGTCCCGGCCGGTTCATAAACAACATCCAGCTCGGTCTCTCTATATTCCTTACTTACAATACAAGTTTACGCATACATGGCGGTTTATCTCTACAGGCCTTAAATCGCCTCTAGGCCTTAGGCCTTTAAGTGAGCCGTCATCTTCAAGTGTCTTTGTGGGCTTCATCGTAGGCGTGACCCGGCCCCTCCTGGGCGGGTCATGCCTAATAGTTATATCCCAAAAATTAGGCCCCAGATTGATTTGAACTGGTTCATGTCAATCTTCAACACTTCAAAAGATCTTGTGCTCCCTGCTTGTGTGATAACTTTAACCCGCCGTGATGTCATCCTCTGGATCTTGGATAACCCATCGTGACGTCATCAGTCATCAATTTACACTTTATCCAATGTATATCAACGGATCCTTATCTTAAAGACCATCCCGAAAATTGAGGCGTCCTTGTAGTTGGATAACTTATGTTTTGGGCCTCCTCATTTTTCGCGCCCAGTCATCAGTTTTTCCTTATAAATAGGCCCGACCGGGTCCTTTCTCATTCTTCTTCTTTCCACATCTTCTTCCTCACGCACCCTTCTGCTGCTCGAGCTCCGCCGCCGCCGCCGGCGCCCCTCGTCTTCATCGACTTCGACCGCTGCATCGACCTGAGCCTGTCCAGAAAAAGGTGGCGAACCTCCGCAACACTCCTGCAGCAATAAGCTTTTCTTCCTCTCTGCTCCAGATCTGCATTAGGGTTCGTAGGTTTTTCTTGTGTTCTTTGTTGTTCATCTTGGTACTTCATCGCTCGATACTGCAGCCTCCTCTGATCCAAGAATAGCGCCAAACTCATGCAATAACTGTTTCCCATAAATTTTTTATATCAGTAGATCCGTTTATACTACAAAGAGGCCTTCTAGAACTGATGAACTCATCTGCACTCTGTTTTTAGGTCTAGAATATTTTCTTTTTTGAACAGTTGTTTGATCCAAAATAGCAACTGTACTTTCTGAAATTTGTTTGTGCCACACTTAGGCAAAAATCTGTATCTGTTCGATTCCCCTAGCCATGGCGACTCACATCACCGGCTTAAAAATAATGCTTTAGTTGATAATATGACCGCCCATGGCGGCTTATATAATTGAACTGTCAAATGATGCTTATGGCGATTTGAAGAATCTGCCATAATTATCCTCATACCATTAGGCCCCTAGATAAGCCGCCACCTTGAATATTGATATTTCCTCCGGCTTAAATTTGAACCGGAAATTTTATCTTTTCTTAGGCTTCCATCGTCATGGCACCTAAGGCAAGCACCTCATGCAACTGGTTCCATCCATCGTTACCGAGCAGACTTTCCAGGACTTTGTAAAAGTTGGTTACCTGTCGAACATGGATGTCATGTCTTATCGTGATCCTGACCCGACAGAAGAAAGACCTCAACCCAAGGAAGGGGAAGTGATTGTTTTCTCAGATCATATGAACCGGGGTTTCTCACCACCCGGCTCTAAATTCTTTAGAGACGTCCTGAATTTCTTTGATCTCCACCCTCAAGACATCGGATCCAATTCTGTGTCTAATATCTGCAATTTCCAAGTGTTCAGCGAGGTGTATCTCAGAGAAGAACCCAACATGTTACTCTTCAGAGAGTTATTTTACTTCAACCGCCAAAATGAATGTGCTAGCGGACAGAGCTTGGAACTCGGCGACGTCTCAATCCAACGCCGCAGGGACGTCATTTTTCCTTATGCCAACCCGCCGAGCCATCCAAAGGACTGGAATCAGACATTGTTTTACTGCCAAGACACCTCCCCGGCTGGTGAGAATCCTCTCCCCGGTTTTTGCGCCCTGCGTCTGGCCTCCAATCATCCACTGCCCAACAAGATAACACCCGCCGAACGCAAGACACTCACCCCCACCATGGCCAAAATAAAGGCTCTTCTGGGGAACGGACTGAACGGTATTGACTTGGTCCGACTCTGGCACGCCTGGCGGATTATTCCGTTAAGCCGCTGCCCCGGTCTAATGTGCAATTACTCAAGCGAGAAAGATGACCCTCAGCGACACAGCCCTGATGATCTGCATGATCATGTCATCAGTGATATGACCAAGTGTCTTCTGAATGAAAGTTTAATAGACTGTGGCAAGGTGGGCTTACGCCCTTTCTGCAAAACTAATCCGGCTCCAAAGGTAAGTCGCCAAGCCAAATAAATTATCTTCAATATTGATGCTTTACCTGTACTCAAACTTTTGCTGATTTTCACAGGTTAATGACAAGTTTTGGAAGGTTAAATATGACCATGAAGCTGCAAAAAGGGACAAAAAGGCCAAGAGAGCTGCCAGGAGAGCCGCCGCAAAGAAATGCGGAAAGAGGCCCAGTGCTTCGGAGTAGCTTCAGCTAGATGATTCATCTGAGTCGGAGGTAGCCCTTGACTCCCTTGGCTTATTTTTTAATTACCTTATTGACACTGATTATAATCAGGATGACACGGGCTCAAGCCGCCAAGTGGAAGAAGAGGTAACTATTATTTCCTCCGACTTAGAGCCTTTGCCGCGTCAAAAACTCCGCCAAGTAACCCAGAAAGTAAGATTTTCACATCCCTTAGCTTATCAAGATCCTCAATTTCTTTTGAAGCGAGAGATCCATGAGAACCGGAGGCAGACCCAGACCCCAAAAGACGTGGAACTTTCCTCTAGTCTACCTAATACGCCACGAAAACATCGGAATGAGGTCATCTCCGTCTTAGATTCCTTGTATCCTTTGGCGGGTCTCACTCGTCAGCCACTGAATCCTTCTGACTCGAATTACCAGGAAACCTCTCCTTCTTCCGGCGACTCTATTCAATTGAATCTGTCGGCTTTCAAGATCGCTCCAGGGTAATGATGATTTTAACTATCTTGTACTTTGAATTTTTATGCTTATACTGACCTTTTGATCTTTATATAGCGGCAAAGCAAAGGTCAGCAAGAAGGCCAAGAAGGATAAGCCGGTTGATAAGTCCACTCTCAATGAGCCGGCACTTTACACGTCCATACCGAAAACTTCTGCTACTGAGCCGCCACCTGAGCCAGCGTCTGAGCCGCCAACTTTAGCATCTGACCCGCCTGCCGATCAGACTCTTGATGGCGTCGAAAATCCTGAAGTCTCAAGCCCTGCAAATACAAATGACCCTCAAGAAGCTGATGTTGAGATTACCAAGACCAATTTCACTGAGCCGGGAAGGCCTACTGTGCTTGCCAAATGCACTGCCAAAGAAGAACTCCTGGAACATCGTATGGTCAGATTCGAGCTCACGGATTATTCTCACATGAGTGTCGGATGTCGGGGATACACCCCGCGGTGTAACCCGGCCGGAAGTATAACCTGGCCGGACTTGGCGACTCACTAATGACCCGCCCTGACTGGACAACACACTAAGTGACCCGCCCGATCCTGGCGACTTATGGATGACCTGGCAAGCGGATCAGAGGTGCGACAAGACCCGAGGGCCCAAGAGGCTCAAGGCCCACAAGGCCGGCTTACGTTATGATAGGCCGGCTTAAGAGGAAAGGCGTGAGGAATATCTCCCTTACAAGGAATCAAGACCCGGACTTGTATCCGGCTTGTAGTACAAGATAGGCTAGTCCTAATCCTATTTGGACTCCACATGTAACCCGCCCCTCTAACTTATATAAGGAGGGGCAGGGCTCCCCAAAGAAGGACAGGGAACAAGAAACAATTTCTAGGGCTAGACACAAAGTGCCGGTTTACCGGCGACTCTCTCGTGATCATAATAAGACCTAGCCTCAAACAGCATGTAGGGTTGTTACCGGATGATGTTTCCTGGGGCCCGAAGCTGTCTAAATCCATGTCTTATGTTGCGTCTCTCGATTCCGCCTAACCCCTCTCAAGCTACTACATAGAGGCGTTGGCCTCGCGACTAAGTCCTCACACTAAGGACATCTGCCGTGACAATTTCACGACAGTTGGCGCCCACTGTGGGGCTCGCGCACGGTGGTGTTAGCTCTGCCCAGCTTATTGAAGAAGTTCCGGTCGACTTGTCGGAGAGTTCCAGCTGGCTCACCGAAAAGGTTCCGACCGCCTTGACGAAAGGTTCCGTCTAAATCGCCGAAAAAGTTCTGACCGCCTGGCCGAAGGTTCCATCTAAATCGGTGAAAAGTTCCGACCGTCTCGACGAAAGGTTCCGTCTGAACCGGCGAAAGGTTCCGACCGCCTTGACGAAAGGTTCCGTTTGAATCACCAAAGAGTTCCAATCGCCTCGACGAAAAGTTCGGTCCGAATCGCCGAAGGGTTCCGGCCGAATTGCCGAAAGGTTCCGTCCGAGTCATCAAAGAGTTCTGACTTAGGCTACAGAAAAGTTCCGGATTATCAAAAAGTTCCGGCCGGATTATCAAGACGTTCCGGTTCAAAAGTTCCGGATTATCAAAAGTTCTGGCCGGATTATCAAGATGTTCCGGTTCAAAAGTTCCGAAATATCAAAAGTTCCGGCCAGATTATCAAGACGTTTCGGTAAAAAAATTACGGGTTATCAAAGGTTCCGGCCGGATTATCAAGAAGTTCTGGTTCCAAAAATTCGGGCTCAAAAAGTGTCGGCCGGGTTATGTGGAGAGCTCAGGCACTAGAAGACACAGAACCAATTAACTCTTTTTTCAGAAAACAAAAGCAGCACTATGCATTATCCGGCGCCAACATCCGACAAAAAATACCAGGTGATATCCATCCAGTTTACTTTTATCAATATTTATTAATTTTTTCAAAACAACTACTCTGCCTATAGTGTTATTATATACAGCCATCACCCCTGCAGTCTGGTTTACGTCAATGCACCAACCGGCTCACCCGTCAGCACCACCTTACAACGCCATAGACGACTCGCCCGTCCGCCCTCGCGGCCGGTTCACGCGTCCTCACCGGCTTACAACGTGGATGACAACTTGCTCGTCCGCACCGGCTTACAAACGCCATGGCCGGTTTATCTGTTTGTTCCCGTGGCCGATTCACCCATGAGGGATTTCGGTTTCACCTAGGGATCATCAATTTCATGGCGGATTATTTTCAGCCTAAACAAATCAGGTGATATCCATCCAAGTTTGTTTTATTATCACATGTTGTTTTTGTCAAAGAACAAGTTTATCTTTGCCTTGGTCTGTAATATTGTTTATGCAGGGCAATTATTTATGACAAAAAGTGATATTATACCGCGGAGGTGGAGACACGCCAACATTTTTTGGCACGGGTGGTCGTCATTACTCAACAGACTCCCGCACCGGCTTACAACATCGTGGCCGTCTCTCGCGACTGCGCTGGCTTACAACACCGTGGCCGACTCATCTATATTGCCTCTGATGCTGCGGTCGTTTTTACGGTCCGTCTCTTGCGGCCTGGTCTACATCAACACACCGGGCCGCATTTTTCTGGATGAGCTATTTATTGAGTATGAGCAAGTCACTACTTGGGAAGCCCGGTTTCTCTTCCAACAAATTGGAGGCAAATTATCATATATTATCAACCGCCGTCTGCACTGGATGGCTCAATGGATAGGTGCACAAGTCACCGGCACTACGGTTTGGTTAACTTCAAACAGCCAGTTGGAAGGGAACCATTGGCCGAGTTGCTGACACGGCTCATATGGGATCATTTATAACCCGCCGCAGTCACCTCAACCTTCTGTGGATAATCACTAGCCTAACATATCAGGTGAAATCCATCCAATATATTTTATATTACATATTATTTTCTTCAAAAGAGAAATTACTTTGGTTTGCAAGTTGTCCCATGCAGGATTCAAACCGGTCTATATCACGGTTAATTATGGAGAATCTCAAGCCAACTCCTCAAGTCGTCTTGAGACTCGGGGGCTACAATGATATGACTCGGCAAAATTAGCCAGTTTCAATAAATTCAAGATCATTGAAGGGAAAATAACTCGGCCCCGGAGATTACTGTTAGATCGATGAAAATTTAAAAGCCGTCAGAAGATTTCCGGCTCAAAATAAGGACTCTGGTTTAAAATCCGGCTCAAGAGACATCTTTCTCCCACAAAGCACTGAAGCTCTCAAATCCGGTTCAAAATCCGTCTCAAGGTAAATTTGTCCCTCACAAATTTTTGAAGCTTTCAAATCCGGTTTAAAATTCTGGTTCAATAAGAATTAATCTCTCGCAAAGTTCGAGTTCTCAGACAAAGTAAAGGTTGCCAAAAAGAACTTGCTGCCATGATGCGCGGTTCAAACATGGGTATCCTGCTTTACAGCTTATCTTATTATGGTCACTTGGGGGCTTCCTGCTCATCGAGCATAGTTGTCGGTACCCTCTTGATCGGTGTGATGTCAAATTTATGGTCACTTGGGGGCTTCCTGTTCAAACATAGGTCATATTCGAACCAAAGAGAACATAGCTGTCGATACCCTTTTGATTAGCAAACTGCTGAACCTACTTGGGGGCTTCTTGATCGTATCCGAATCATAGCTCAACCCCTTTGGGAATCGACGTGGATCGTATTCGAATCAGCATCGCTAAACAACTCTTAAGGTCATTTGGGGGCTTCCTGTTCAAACATAGGTCGTATTCGAACCAAAGAGAACATAGCTGTCGATACCCACTTTGATCGGCAACGCCAACGCCATTGGGGGCTATATGATCGTATTCGAATCTTAGCTTAACCCCTTTGGAACGGTTTACTGATCGTATTCGAATCAGAAGCCTCAAAAAATTTATCTGTTTTTATACAATCGCAAGTATTTGAGTTGTCACAAATATCATATGTGCCGGTTCTTACAGAGTTGAGTTATCAACTTCACTGTCCGGGTCACATAAACCGGCGGTATCATTCAAAGGATCATAGGGATCTTGTGATCTACTTGTGTGCAGGATAAGACTACATTTGGGTGGTTACCCGCCCTGGTTTTTGACGTTAAGTCGCCAGGGCATGTGTTGTTTAACTCTTTGCAGGATTTACAGAAATATGACATATAAATGATTAAGTTCAACCTCATTACCAAAGTTCATGCTTCAAAATGATGATCCTTTCTAGATTTTTCTCAAAGGCTATAAGCCATAGGGTTATAAAAATTCCGGCTTACAATGGAGGCGTATTACATCGCCATCGGCCAAGAGCCGCCAAGTCTTTAAACTCCGGATTTACTTGTCAACCGATGAGGTATTCAAACCTTTAATAGCCAAACTGGCTGGATTTTCATGATGACATTGATGATTGAGGTTTTCATACCGGATTATATTATTCAAATCTCGAATAGCCAACATGGCTGGATTTCTATTGTGATTATCAATAACCAGTGCTATGATTGAGGTTTTCAAAGTCGCTTTAGCGCAATGGCTATTATTTTTATCAATGGATATGATTTATTCTACAACGGAAGGAATAGTCCCGAGTCGCTGCAGGCTTATGACCCGGCACTTGGGGGCTATATTATTCAGATTGGGATCATATCAAATATGCAAGTCCCATGTCACTGCCAGCATGCACCATGGCACTTGGGGGCTAATGCAAAGTCATTTTTTGCTCAACTTATTGAAAGACCCGACTCATCACATTTTAAATGAGCCGGCCCTTGGGGGCTACCAATTGCTCCTGTCAAAAATTCAAGGTACACAAGCCTCAATCGATTACATTGAAAGATCCACTACTCAGTTGGTAGAGCGCAAGGCTCTTAACCTTATGGATGTGGGTTCAAACCCCATGGTGGAGATTACATCATATTATGTTATTATCAATTATATGCAAAGTCCCAGCTCAGTATTATCTTACTAAGTCGGCCCTTGGGGGCTACACATTGCTGTTCAAATTTACATGGTTATAACTACAAAGTCCCTGCTCATTATTGCATAATGAATAGGCCCTTGGGGGCTACACTGGTTGAAGTTTTCATGAGCAGGATGAATGAACCGGATTTCTTCAAGGTTGCAACATTTACTGGAGCAAGTCTTAAACCATCACTTTGTTCTGCTCAAGACTTGGGGGCTACAGGTAATATGGATATAAGGGAGAAAAATCTTCAAATTATTAGTTTTGAGCAAATCAGGAGGATCAATTACATAAACCGGCGTCAACAACAATTATGACTCGACATCATCAGTCTTTTATAACCCGGAGATTTTGGAAATTATAACTCTGCAAGATCTACATCTTTAAGCCGGTTGAAAATCATATGAGTATTTCAAGGCCTATATTTTTTTAGCCGACGCTTCGGAAGCCGACTCAAATGGATTATTTGTTTACAATATTTTCTTCTACAAGCAAATTGATTGTGAAGCAGGTCTATTGACCCGGATTTTCTAGAAGAAGGAAATGACAAGGACTTAAGGATGTTCATGTGCCGGTTTACAAGAATTCTTAACCCGGAGCACAACCTGTCAAATTTGTTCTTGTGTTTATTTTGCAGCATAAGTTTACCATGGATAAATCCAAGCCAAACTTGGGGGCTAATGTCGGGGATAAACCCCGCGGTGTAACCCGGCTGGACTTGGCGACTCACTAATGACCCGCCCTAACTGGACGACACACTAAGTGACCCGCCCGATCCTGGCGACTTATGGGTGACCTGGCAAGCGGATCAGAGGAGCGACAAGACCCGGGGGCCCAGGAGGCTCAAGGCCCAGAAGGCCGGCTTACGTTATGATAGGCCGGCTTAAGAGGAAAGGCGTGAGGAATATCTCCCTTACAAGGAATCAAGACCCGGACTTGTATCCGGGTTGTAGTACAAGATAGGCTAGTCCTAATCCTATTTGGACTCCACATGTAACCCGCCCCTCTAACTTATATAAGGAGGGGCAGGGCTCCCCAAAGAAGAACAGGGAAGAAGAAACAATCTCTAGGGCTAGACACAAAGAGCCGGTTTACCGGCGACTCTCTTGTGATCATAATAAGACCTAGCCTCAAACAGCATGTAAGGTTGTTACCGGATGATGTTTCCCGGGGCCCAAAGCTGTCTAAATCCTTGTCTTATGTTGCGTCTCTTGATTATGCCTAACCCCTCTCAAGCTACCACATAGATGCGTTGGCCTCGCGACTAAGTCCTCACACTAAGGACATCTGCCGTGACAATTCCACGACACCGGAGAAATTTTATCTCGCTATCTCAGCCAAGTGCATAGTAGCCGCGACATTGAAACCGACATGGTGAAGCAGATGCACCATAAGTTTGAGGTATGACCTCCTCTTCCCCCAAGTCTATTGCTTGTGAAGAATATGGTGTAGACTTAGGAAACATCAGACAATTATCAATGCTTTAAGAATGAAAACCTGTAAAAATCCGACTTAACTCGTAGCCCCCGAGGGCCGGTTTAATCAAAGTGAATGAGCCGGTCCTTCCCATGCTTATGTAGAACATATTAGCTGCATAGTTTGAACTGCAATATGCATTAGCCCCCAAGTGCCAAGTAGTCTTGCTTGCAAAGTGCTTGGGACTTTTAATTTTGTGAATCGCCAATCTTATGAGCCGCCATAGACTTCCGCGGTAGACATTAGCCCCCAAGTGCCAAGTAGTCTTGCTTGCAAGGTGCTTGGGACTTGAATATAATATGCTAATGATCATGATTTTGACCCGGTCCTTGTGCAGGTTACCACCAGTCAATTGCAAAGAGAAATTGCTGATTTAAAGAACCGCCTGAGAGCATAAGAAACAAAAACCCAAAGGGCCAACTCCAAGTTTGAATTCAGTGTTTCTGAACAAGAGAAGCTGAAGGCCGACTTTGAGGCGGAGAGAAAAACTTGGGCTGATGAAAAGAATGCCTTAACCCAACGGGCTGTCAATTCAGAGGCGGCTCTTGAAAAGGCAACCAATGAACTATCGGCTTGAAACGCCATGTGACCCATATGGTTACCGTAATCTTTGGTAAGTCACCCTGCAAGTTAGAAAGACTATACTTTTCAATGATCATATAAATTTGTTTCTTAATGCACCTGACATTGCTATGCAGGCCCCAAGATCTCAAATTTGAACCAGGACTCTTTCATAAAACTGAAGGCGGTTTATACCCTAGTGGAGCAACTCTACACTGGGTCTCAGCACGCCTTAGCCACCTGTTGGAAATATGCCCTAGAGGCAATAATAAAAGCATTATTATTATATTTCCTTGTTCATGATAATTGTCTTTTATTCATGCTATAATTGTATTATCCGGAAATCGTAATACACGTGTGAATACATAGACCATAACATGTCCCTAGTGAGCCTCTAGTTGACTAGCTCGTTGGTCAACAGATAGTCATGGTTTCCTGACTATGGACATTAGATGTCATTGACAACGGGATCACATCATTAGGAGAATGATGTGATGGACAAGACCCAATCCTAAGCATAGCACAAGATCGTGTAGTTCGTTTTGCTAGAGCTTTTTCAATGTTAAGTATCTCTTCCTTAGACCATGAGATCGTGTAACTCCCGGATACCGTAGGAGTGCTTTGGGTGTACCAAACGTCACAACGTAACCGGGTGACTATAAAGGTGCACTACAGGTATCTCCGAAAGTGTCTGTTGGGTTGACACGGATCGAGACTGGGATTTGTCACTCCGTATGACGGAGAGGTATCTCTGGGCCCACTCGATAATGCATCATCATAATGAGCTCAAAGTGACCAAGTGCTTGGTCACGGGATCATGCATTACGGTACGAGTAAAGTGACTTGCTGGTAACGAGACTGAACGAGGTATTGGGATACCGACGATCGAGTCTCGGGCATGTAACGTACCGATTGACAAAGGGAATAGTATACGGGGTTGCTTGAATCCTCGACATCGTGGTTCATCCGATGACATCATCGAGGAGCATGTGGGAGCCAACATGGGTATCCAGATCCCGTTGTTGGTTATTGACCTGAGAGTCGTCTCGCTCATGTCTGTATGTCTCCCGAACCCGTAGGGTCTACACACTTAAGGTTCGGTGACGCTAGGGTTATTAGGAAGACTTGTATGTGAATACCGAATGTTGTTCGGAGTCCCGAATGAGATCCCGGACGTCACGAGGAGTTCCGGAAGGGTCCGGAGGTAAAGATATATATATGGGAAGTTGTCAAACGGACACCGGAAAGTTTCGGGGGCATATCGGTATTGTACCGGGGCCACCGGAAGGGTTCCGGGGGTCCACCGGGAGGGGCCACCCCTCCCGGGGGGCCACATGGGCTGCATGGGGCAGGAGCCAACTCCTGGGGGGTTGGGCGCCCCCCCCCCCCTTGGGCCCATGCGCCTAGGGTTGGGGGGGAACCCTAGAGGGGGCGCCCCCTTTGCTTGGGGGGCAAGTCCCCCCTCCCTGGCTGCCGCCCCCCCTCTAGATCCCATCTAGAGGGGCCGGCACCCCTTGCCCCTTCCCCTATAAATAGAGGGGTGAGGGGAGGGCTGCATACATAAGCCAAGGCGCAGCCCCTCCCCTCCCCAACACCTCTCCTCCTCCGTACGTGCTTGGGGAAGCCCTGTCGGAGTACTCCTACACCAACAACACCACGCCGTCGTGCTGCCGTTGGAGCTGTCTTCCTCAACCTCTCCTTCCTCCTTGCTGGATCAAGACGGAGGAGACGTCGTCCGTACCGTATGTGTGTTGAACGCGGAGGTGCTGTCCGTTCAGCACTTTGTCATCGGTGATCTAAATCACGGCGAGTACGACTCCATCATCACCATCCCCTTGAACGCTTCCGCACTCAATCTACAAGTGGTATGTAGATGCAAACTAACTCCCTTGACTCGTTGCTTAGATGAATTCATAGATGGATCTTGGTGAAACCATAGGAAAAATTTTAATTTTCTTCAACGTTCCCCAACAGTGGCATCAGAGCCAAGTTTATGCGTAGTTCTCTATTGCACGAGTAGAACACAATTTTGTTGTGGGCGTAGATCTTGTCAACTTGCTTGCCGCTACTAGTCTTATCTTGCTTCAGCGGTATTGTGGGATGAAGCGGCCCGGACCAACCTTACACGTACGCTTACGTGAGACCGGTTCCACCGACTAACATGCACTAGTTGCATAAGGTGGCTGGCGGGTGTCTGTCTCTCCCACTTTAGTTGAAGCGGATTCGATGAAAAGGGTCCTTATGAAGGGTAAATAGAAGTTGACAAGATCACGTTGTGGTTATTCGTAGGTAAGAAAACGTTCTTGCTAGAACCCAATTGCAGCCACGTAAAAGATGCAACAACAATTAGAGGACGTCTAACTTGTTTTTGCAGCAATTGTCTTGTGATGTGATATGGCCAGAAGTTGTGATGAATGATGAATGATATATTGTGATGTATGAGATCATGTTCTTGTAATAGGAATCACGACTTGCATGTCGATGAGTATGACAAACGGCAGGAGCCATAGGAGTTGTCTTTATTTTTGTATGACCTGCGTGTCATTGAAGAACACCATGTAAATTACTTTACTTTGTTGCTAAACGCGTTAGCCATAGAAGTAGAAGTAGTCGTTGGCGTGACAACTTCATGAAGACACGATGATGGAGATCATGATGATGGAGATCATGGTGTCATGCCGGTGACGAAGATGATCATGGAGCCCCGAAGATGGAGATCGAAGGAGCTATATGATATTGGCCATATCATGTCACTATTATATAATTGCATGTGATGTTTATTATGTTTATGCATCTTGTTTACTTAGAACGGCGGTAGTAAATAAGATGATCCCTTACAAAAATTTCAAGAAGTGTTCTCCCCTAACTGTGCACCGTTGCTAAAGTTCGTCGTTTCGAAGCACCACGTGATGATCGGGTGTGATAGATCCTTACGTTCACATACAACGGGTGTAAGATAGTTTTACACATGCAAAACACTTAGGGTCAACTTGACGAGCCTAGCATGTACAGACATGGCCTCGAAACACGGAGACTGAAAGGTCGAACACGAGTCGTATGGAAGATACGATCAACATGAGAATGTTCACCGACGATGACTAGTCCGTCTCACGTGATGATCGGACACGGCCTAGTCGACTCGGATCGTGTAATACTTAGATGACTAGAGGGATGTCTAATCTGAGTGGGAGTTCATTATATTAATTTGATTAGATGAACTTAATTATCATGAACTTAGTCTTAAACCTTTGCAAAATATGTCTTGTAGATCAAATGGCCAACGCTCATGTCAACATGAACTTCAATGTGTTCCTAGAGAAAACCAAGCTGAAAGATGATGGCAGCAACTATACGGACTGGGTCCGGAACTTGAGGATCATCCTCATAGCTGCCAGGAAACAATATGTCCTAGAAGGACCGCTAGGTGACGCTCCCGTCCCAGAGAACCAAGACATTATGAATGCTTGGCAGTCTCGTGCTGATGATTACTCCCTCGTTCAGTGCGGCATGCTTTACAGCTTAGAACCGGGGCTCCAAAAGCGTTTTGAGCAACACGGAGCATATGAGATGTTCGAGGAGCTGAAACTAGTTTTCCAAGCTCATGCTCGGGTCGAGAGATATGAAGTCTCCGACAAGTTCTATAGTTGTAAGATGGAGGGAAATAGTTCTGTCAGTGAGCATATACTCAAAATGTCTGGGTTGCACAACCGCCTGTCCCAGCTGGACATTAACCTCCCGGATGAGGCGGTCATTGACAGAATCCTTCAGTCGCTCCCACCAAGCTACAAGAGCTTTGTGATGAACTACAATATGCAGGGGATGGTGAAGACCATCCCTGAAGTATTTTCAATGCTGAAGTCGGCAGAGGTTGAAATCAAGAAAGAACATCAAGTGTTGATGGTCAATAAGACCACTAAGTTCAAGAAGGGCAACGGTAAGAAGAACTTCAAGAAGGACGACAAAGATGTTGCCGCACCCGGTAAGCCAGTTGCCGGAAAGAAGTCAAAGAATGGACCCAAGCCTGAGACTGAGTGCTTTTATTGCAAGGGGAAGGGTCACTGGAAGCGGAACTGCCCCAAATACTTAGCGGATAAGAAGGCCAGCAACACCAAAGGTATATTTGATATACATGTAATTGATGTGTACCATACCAGTACTCGTAGTAACTCCTGGTTATTTGATACCGGTGTCGTTGCTCATATTTGTAACTCACAGCAGGAGCTACGGAATAAGCGGAGACTGGCGAAGGACGAGGTGACGATGCACGTCGGGAATGGTTCCAAGGTCGATGTGATCGCCGTCGGCACGCTACCTCTACATTTACCTACGGTATTAGTTTTGAACCTTAATAATTGTTATTTGGTGCCAAGTTTGAGCATGAACATTATATCTGGATCTCGTTTAATATGAGATGGCTACTCATTTAAATCCGAGAATAATGGTTGTTCTATTTATATGAGAGATATGTTTTATGGTCATGCCCCGATGGTCAATGGTTTATTCTTAATGAATCTCGAACGTAGTGTTACACATATTCATAGCGTGAATACCAAAAGATGTAAAGTTGATAACGATAATCCCACATACTTGTGGCACTGCCGCCTTGGTCACATTGGTGTCAAGCGCATGAAGAAGCTCCATGCTAATGGACTTTTGGAGTCTCTCGATTATGAATCATTTGACACATGCGAACCATGCCTCATGGGCAAGATGACCAAGACTCCGTTCTCCGGAACAATGGAGCGAGCGACCAACTTGTTGGAAATCATACATACCGATGTGTGCGGTCCAATGAGCGTTGAGGCTCGCGGAGGATATCGTTATGTTCTCACTCTCACAGATGACTTGAGTAGATATGGGTATGTCTACTTGATGAAACACAAGTCTGAGACCTTTGAAAAGTTCAAGGAATTTCAGAATGAAGTAGAGAATCAACGTGACCGAAAGATAAAATTCTTACGGTCGGATCGTGGAGGAGAATATTTAAGTCACGAATTTGGTACACACTTAAGAAAATGTGGAATCGTTTCACAACTCACGCCGCCTGGAACACCTCAGCAAAACGGTGTGTCCGAACGTCGTAATCATACTCTATGGGATATGGTGCGATCTATGATGTCTCTTACCGACTTGTCGCTATCATTTTGGGGATACGCTCTAGAGACAGCTACATTCACTTTAAATAGGGCACCGTCTAAATCCATTGAGACGACACCGTATGAATTATGGTTTGGGAAGAAACCTAAGCTGTCGTTTCTAAAAGTTTGGGGATGCGATGCTTATGTCAAGAAACTTCAACCTGAAAAGCTCGAACCCAAGTCGGAAAAATGTGTCTTCATAGGATACCCTAAAGAAACCATTGGGTATACCTTCTACTTAAGATCCGAGGGCAAGATCTTTGTTGCCAAGAACGGATCCTTTCTAGAAAAGGAGTTTCTCTCGAAAGAAGTAAGTGGGAGGAAAGTAGAACTCGATGAAGTACTACCTCTTGAACAGGATAGTAGTGCAGCTCAGGAAAATGTTCCTGTGATGCATACTCCAACTGGAGAGGAAATTAATGATGATGATCAAGGTACTTCTGATCAAGTTGCTACTGAACTTCGTAGGTCCACAGGGACACGTTCCGCACCAGAGTGGTACGGCAACCCTGTCCTGGAAATCATGTTGTTAGACAACGGTGAACCTTCAAACTATGAAGAAGCGATGGCGGGCCCAGATTCCAACAAATGTCTTGAAGCCATGAAATCCGAGATAGAATCCATGTATGAAAACAAAGTATGGACTTTGACTGACTTGCCCGATGATCGGCGAGCGATAGAAAACAAATGGATCTTTAAGAAGAAGACGGACGCGGATGGTAATGTCACCATCTATAAAGCTCGACTTGTCGCTAAGGGTTATCGGCAAGTTCAAGGGATTGACTACGACGAGACTTTCTCTCCCGTAGCGAAGCTTAAGTCCGGCCGAATCATGTTAGCAATTGCCGCATACTATGATTATGAGATATGGCAGATGGACGTCAAAATGGCATTCCTTAACGGGCATCTGAAGGAAGAACTGTATATGATGCAGTCGGAGGGTTTTGTCGATCCTAAGAATGCTAACAAAGTATGCAAGCTCCAGCGATCCATTTATGGGCCGGTGCAAGCATCTCGGAGTTGGAACATTCGCTTTGATGAGATGATCAAAGCATTTGGGTTTATGCAGACTTACGGAGAAGCCTGCGTTTACAAGAAAGTGAGTGGGAGCTCTGTAGCATTTCTCATATTATATGTAGATGACATACTCCTGATGGGAAATGATATAGAATTCTTGGACAGCATTAAGGCCTACTTGAACAAGTGTTTTTCAATGAAGGACCTTGGCGAAGCTGCTTATATATTAGGCATCAAGATCTATAGAGATAGATCGAGACGCCTCATAGGTCTTTCACAAAGCACATACCTTGATAAGATTTTGAAGAAGTTCAAAATGGATCAGTCTAAGAAGGGGTCCTTGCCTGTATTGCAAGGTGTGAGATTGAGCTCGGCTCAATGCCCGACCACGGAAAAAGATAAAGAAGAGATGAGTGTCATCCCCTATGCTTCAGCCATAGGATCTATTATGTATGCCATGCTGTGTACCAGACCTGATGTAAACCTTGCCGTAAGTTTGGTAGGAAGGTACCAAAGTAATCCCGGCAAGGAACACTGGACAGCGGTCAAGAATATCCTAAAGTACCTGAAAAGGACGAAGGACATGTTTCTCGTTTATGGAGGTGACGAAGAGCTCGTCGTAAAGGGTTATGTCGACGCTAGCTTCGACACAGATCTGGATGACTCTAAGTCATAAACCGGATACGTGTATATGTTGAATGGTGGAGCAGTAAGCTGGTGCAGCTGCAAGCAGAGCGTCGTGGCGGGATCTACATGTGAAGCGGAGTACATGGCAGCCTCGGAGGCAGCGCATGAAGAAATTTGGGTGAAGGAGTTCATCACCGACCTAGGAGTCATACCCAATGCGTCGGGGCCGATCAAACTCTTCTGTGACAACACTGGAGCTATTGCCCTTGCCAAGGAGCCCAGGTTTCACAAGAAGACCAGGCACATCAAGCATCGTTTCAACTCCATCCGTGAAAATGTTCAAGATGGAGACATAGATATTTGCAAAGCACATACGGATCTGAATGTCGCAGATCCGTTGACTAAACCTCTCTCGCGAGCAAAACATGATCAGCACCAAAACTCTATGGGTGTTCGATTCATCACAATGTAACTAGATTATTGACTCTAGTGCAAGTGGGAGACTGTTGGAAATATGCCCTAGAGGCAATAATAAAAGCATTATTATTATATTTGCTTGTTCATGATAATTGTCTTTTATTCATGCTATAATTGTATTATCCGGAAATCGTAATACACGTGTGAATACATAGACCATAACATGTCCCTAGTGAGCCTCTAGTTGACTAGCTCGTTGGTCAACAGATAGTCATGGTTTCCTGACTATGGACATTAGATGTCATTGACAACGGGATCACATCATTAGGAGAATGATGTGATGGACAAGACCCAATCCTAAGCATAGCACAAGATCGTGTAGTTCGTTTTGCTAGAGCTTTTTCAATGTTAAGTATCTCTTCCTTAGACCATGAGATCGTGTAACTCCCGGATACTGTAGGATGCTTTGGGTGTACCAAACGTCACAACGTAACCGGGTGACTATAAAGGTGCACTACAGGTATCTCCAAAAGTGTCTGTTGGGTTGACACGGATCGAGACTGGGATTTGTCACTCCGTATGACGGAGAGGTATCTCTGGGCCCACTCGGTAATGCATCATCATAATGAGCTCAAAGTGACCAAGTGCTTGGTCACGGGATCATGCATTACGGTACGAGTAAAGTGACTTGCCGGTAACGAGACTGAACGAGGTATTGGGATACCGACGATCGAGTCTCGGGCATGTAACGTACCGATTGACAAAGGGAATAGTATACGGGGTTGCTTGAATCCTCGACATCGTGGTTCATCCGATGACATCATCGAGGAGCATGTGGGAGCCAACATGGGTATCCAGATCCCGCTATTGGTTATTGACCTGAGAGCCGTCTCGGTCATGTCTGCATGTCTCCCGAACCCGTAGGGTCTACACACTTAAGGTTCGGTGACGCTAGGGTTATTAGGAAGACTTGTATGTGAATACCGAATGTTGTTCGGAGTCCCGGATGAGATCCCGGACGTCACGAGGAGTTCCGGAAGGGTCCGGAGGTAAAGATATATATATGGGAAGTTGTCAAACGGACACCGGAAAGTTTCGGGGGCATATCGGTATTGTACCGGGGCCACCGGAAGGGTTCCGGGGGTCCACCGGGAGGGGCCACCCCTCCCGGGGGGCCACATGGGCTGCGTGGGGCAGGAGCCAGCTCCTGGAGGGCTGGGCGCCCCCCCCCCTTGGGCCCATGCGCCTAGGGTTGGGGGGGAACCCTAGAGGGGGCGCCCCCTTTGCTTGGGGGGCAAGTCCCCCCTCCCTGGCTGCCGCCCCCCTCTAGATCCCATCTAGAGGGGCCGGCCCCCCTTGCCCCTTCCCCTATAAATAGAGGGGTGAGGGGAGGGCTGCATACATAAGCCAAGGCGCAGCCCCTCCCCTCCCCAACACCTCTCCTCCTCCGTACGTGCTTGGGGAAGCCCTGTCGGAGTACTGCTACACCAACAACACCACGCCGTCGTGCTGCCATTGGAGCTGTCTTCCTCAACCTCTCCTTCCTCCTTGCTGGATCAAGACGGAGGAGACGTCGTCCGTACCGTACGTGTGTTGAATGCGGAGGTGTTGTCCGTTCAGCACTTGGTCATCGGTGATCTGAATCACGGCGAGTACGACTCCATCATCACCATCCCCTTGAACGCTTCCGCACTCGATCTACAAGTGGTATGTAGATGCAAACTAACTCCCTTGACTCGTTGCTTAGATGAACTCATAGATGGATCTTGGTGAAACCGTAGGAAAAATTTTAATTTTCTGCAACGTTCCCCAACAGTGGCATCAGAGCCAAGTTTATGCGTAGTTCTCTATTGCACGAGTAGAACACAATTTTGTTGTGGGCGTAGATCTTGTCAACTTGCTTGCCGCTACTAGTCTTATCTTGCTTCAGCGGTATTGTGGGATGAAGCGGCCCAGACCAACCTTACACGTACACTTACGTGAGACCGGTTCCACCGACTAACATGCACTAGTTGCATAAGGTGGCTGGCGGGTGTCTGTCTCTCCCACTTTAGTTGAAGCGGATTCGATGAAAAGGTTCCTTATGAAGGGTAAATAGAAGTTGACAAGATCACGTTGTGGTTATTCGTAGGTAAGAAAACGTTCTTGCTAGAACCCAATTGCAGCCACGTAAAAGATGCAACAACAATTAGAGGACGTCTAACTTGTTTTTGCAGCAATTGTCTTGTGATGTGATATGGCTAGAAGTTGTGATGAATGATGAATGATATATTGTGATGTATGAGATCATGTTCTTGTAATAGGAATCACGACTTGCATGTCGATGAGTATGACAAACGGCAGGAGCCATAGGAGTTGTCTTTATTTTTGTATGACCTGCGTGTCATTGAAGAACACCATGTAAATTACTTTACTTTGTTGCTAAACGCGTTAGCCATAGAAGTAGAAGTAGTCGTTGGCGTGACAACTTCATGAAGACACGATGATGGAGATCATGATGATGGAGATCATGGTGTCATGCCGGTGACGAAGATGATCATGGAGCCCCGAAGATGGAGATCGAAGGAGCTATATGATATTGGCCATATCATGTCACTATTATATAGTTGCATGTGATGTTTATTATGTTTATGCATCTTGTTTACTTGGAACGACGGTAGTAAATAAGATGATCCCTTACAAAAATTTCAAGAAGTGTTCTCCCCTAACTGTGCACCGTTGCTAAAGTTCGTCGTTTCGAAGCACCACGTGATGATCGGGTGTGATAGATCCTTACGTTCACATACAACGGGTGTAAGACAGTTTTACACATGCAAAACACTTAGGGTCAACTTGACGAGCCTAGCATGTACAGACATGGCCTCGAAACACGGAGACCGAAAGGTCGAACACGAGTCATATGGAAGATACGATCAACATGAGAATGTTCACCGACGATGACTAGTCCGTCTCACGTGATGATCGGACACGGCCTAGTCGACTCGGATCGTGTAATACTTAGATGACTAGAGGGATGTCTAATCTGAGTGGGAGTTCATTATATTAATTTGATTAGATGAACTTAATTATCATGAACTTAGTCTTAAACCTTTGCAAAATATGTCTTGTAGATCAAATGGCCAACGCTCATGTCAACATGAACTTCAATGCGTTCCTAGAGAAAACCAAGCTGAAAGATGATGGCAGCAACTATACGGACTGGGTCCGGAACTTGAGGATCATCCTCATAGCTGCCAGGAAACAATATGTCCTAGAAGGACCGCTAGGTGACGCTCCCGTCCCAGAGAACCAAGACATTATGAATGCTTGGCAGTCTCGTGCTGATGATTACTCCCTCGTTCAGTGCGGCATGCTTTACAGCTTAGAACCGGGGCTCCAAAAGCGTTTTGAGCAACACGGAGCATATGAGATGTTCGAGGAGCTGAAACTAGTTTTCCAAGCTCATGCTCGGGTCGAGAGATATGAAGTCTCCGACAAGTTCTATTGTTGTAAGATGGAGGGAAATAGTTCTGTCAGTGAGCATATACTCAAAATGTCTGGGTTGCACAACCGCCTGTCCCAGCTGGACATTAACCTCCCGGATGAGGCGGTCATTGACAGAATCCTTCAGTCGCTCCCACCAAGCTACAAGAGCTTCGTGATGAACTACAATATGCAGGGGATGGTGAAGACCATCCTTGAAGTATTTTCAATGCTGAAGTCGGCAGAGGTTGAAATCAAGAAAGAACATCAAGTGTTGATGGTCAATAAGACCACTAAGTTCAAGAACGGCAAGGGTAAGAAGAACTTCAAGAAGGACGGCAAAGATGTTGCCGCACCCGGTAAGCCAGTTGCCGGGAAGAAGTCAAAGAATGGACCCAAGCCTGAGACTGAGTGCTTTTATTGCAAGGGGAAGGGTCACTGGAAGTGGAACTGCCCCAAATACTTAGCGGATAAGAAGGCCAGCAACACCAAAGGTATATTTGATATACATGTAATTGATGTGTACCATACCAGTACTCGTAGTAACTCCTGGGTATTTGATACCGGTGTCGTTGCTCATATTTGTAACTCACAACAGGAGCTGCGGAATAAGTGGAGACTGGCGAAGGACGAGGTGATGATGCGCGTCGGGAATGGTTCCAGGGTCGATGTGATCGCCGTCGGCACGCTACCTCCACATTTACCTACGGGATTAGTTTTGAACCTTAATAATTGTTATTTGGTGCCAAGTTTGAGCATGAACATTGTATCTGGATCTCGTTTAATATGAGATGGCTACTCATTTAAATCCGAGAATAATGGTTGTTCTATTTATATGAGAGATATGTTTTATGGTCATGCCCCGATGGTCAATGGTTTATTCTTAATGAATCTCGAACGTAGTGTTACACATATTCATAGCGTGAATACCAAAAGATGTAAAGTTGATAACGATAATCCCACATACTTGTGGCACTGCCGCCTTGGTCACATTGGTGTCAAGCGCATGAAGAAGCTCCATGCTAATGGACTTTTGGAGTCTCTCGATTATGAATCATTTGACACATGCGAACCATGCCTCATGGGCAAGATGACCAAGACTCCGTTCTCCGGAACAATGGAGCGAGCGACCAACTTGTTGGAAATCATACATACCGATGTGTGCGGTCCAATGAGCGTTGAGGCTCGCGGAGGATATCGTTATGTTCTCACTCTCACAGATGACTTGAGTAGATATGGGTATGTCTACTTGATGAAACACAAGTCTGAGACCTTTGAAAAGTTCAAGGAATTTCAGAATGAAGTAGAGAATCAACGTGACCGAAAGATAAAATTCTTACGGTCGGATCGTGGAGGAGAATATTTAAGTCACGAATTTGGTACACACTTAAGAAAATGTGGAATCGTTTCACAACTCACGCCGCCTGGAACACCTCAGCGAAACGGTGTGTCCGAACATCGTAATCGTACTCTATTGGATATGGTGCGATCTATGATGTCTCTTACCGACTTGCCGCTATCATTTTGGAGATACGCTCTAGAGACAACTACATTCACTTTAAATAGGGCACCGTCTAAATCCTTGAGACGACACCGTATGAATTATGGTTTGGGAAGAAACCTAAGCTGTCGTTTCTAAAAGTTTGGGGATGCGATGCTTATGTCAAGAAACTTCAACCTGAAAAGCTCGAACCCAAGTCGGAAAAATGCGTCTTCATAGGATACCCTAAAGAAACCATTGGGTATACCTTCTACTTAAGATCCGAGGGCAAGATCTTTGTTGCCAAGAACGGATCCTTTCTAGAAAAGGAGTTTCTCTCGAAAGAAGTAAGTGGGAGGAAAGTAGAACTCGATGAAGTACTACCTCTTGAACAGGATAGTAGTGCAGCTCAGGAAAATGTTCCTATGATGCCTACTCCAACTGGAGAGGAAATTAATGATGATGATCAAGGTACTTCTGATCAAGTTGCTACTGAACTTCGTAGGTCCACAAGGACACGTTCCGCACCAGAGTGGTACGGCAACCCTGTCCTGGAAATCATGTTGTTAGACAACGGTGAACCTTCGAACTATGAAGAAGCGATGGTGGGCCCAGATTCCAACAAATGGCTTGAAGCCATGAAATCCGAGATAGAATCCATGTATGAAAACAAAGTATGGACTTTGACTGACTTGCCCGATGATCGGCGAGCGATAGAAAACAAATGGATCTTTAAGAAGAAGACGGACGCGGATGGTAATGTCACCATCTATAAAGCTCGACTTGTCGCTAAGGGTTATCGGCAAGTTCAAGGGATTGACTACGACGAGACTTTCTCTCCCGTAGCGAAGCTTAAGTCCGGCCGAATCATGTTAGCAATTGCCGCATACTATGATTATGAGATATGGCAGATGGACGTCAAAATGGCATTCCTTAACGGGCATCTTAAGGAAGAACTGTATATGATGCAGCCGGAGGGTTTTGTCGATCCTAAGAATGCTAACAAAGTATGCAAGCTCCAGCGATCCATTTATGGGCTGGTGCAAGCATCTCGGAGTTGGAACATTCGCTTTGATGAGATGATCAAAGCGTTTGAGTTTATGAAGACTTACGGAGAAGCCTGCGTTTACAAGAAAGTGAGTGGGAGCTCTGTAGCATTTCTCATATTATATGTAGATGACATACTCCTGATGAGAAATGATATAGAATTCTTGGACAGCATTAAGGCCTACTTGAACAAGTGTTTTTCAATGAAGGACCTTGGAGAAGCTGCTTATATATTAGGCATCAAGATCTATAGAGATAGATCGAGACGCCTCATAGGTCTTTCACAAAGCACATACCTTGATAAGATTTTGAAGAAGTTCAAAATGGATCAGTCTAAGAAGGGGTCCTTGCCTGTATTGCAAGGTGTGAGATTGAGCTCGGCTCAATGCCCGACCACGGAAAAAGATAAAGAAGAGATGAGTGTCATCCCCTATGCTTCAGCCATAGGATCTATTATGTATGCCATGCTGTGTACCAGACCTGATGTAAACCTTGCTGTAAGTTTGGTAGGAAGGTACCAAAGTAATCCCGGCAAGGAACACTGGACAGCGGTCAAGAATATCCTAAAGTACCTGAAAAGGACGAAGGACATGTTTCTCGTTTATGGAGGTGACGAAGAGCTCGTCGTAAAGGGTTATGTCGATGCTAGCTTCGACACAGATCTGGATGACTCTAAGTCACAAACCGGATACGTGTATATGTTTAATGGTGGAGCAGTAAGCTGGTGCAGCTGCAAGCAGAGCGTCGTGGCGGGATCTACATGTGAAGCGGAGTACATGGCAGCCTCGGAGGCAGCGCATGAAGAAATTTGGGTGAAGGAGTTCATCACCGACCTAGGAGTCATACCCAATGCGTCGGGGCCGATCAAACTCTTCTGTGACAACACTGGAGCTATTGCCCTTGCCAAGGAGCCCAGGTTTCACAAGAAGACCAGGCACATCAAGCATCGTTTCAACTCCATCCGTGAAAATGTTCAAGATGGAGACATAGATATTTGCAAAGTACATACGGATCTGAATGTCGCAGATCCGTTGACTAAACCTCTCTCGCGAGCAAAACATGATCAGCACCAAAACTCTATGGGTGTTCGATTCATCACAATGTAACTAGATTATTGACTCTAGTGCAGGTGGGAGACTGTTGGAAATATGCCCTAGAGGCAATAATAAAAGCATTATTATTATATTTGCTTGTTCATGATAATTGTCTTTTATTCATGCTATAATTGTATTATCCGGAAATCGTAATACACGTGTGAATACATAGACCATAACATGTCCCTAGTGAGCCTCTAGTTGACTAGCTCGTTGGTCAACAGATAGTCATGGTTTCCTGACTATGGACATTAGATGTCATTGACAACGGGATCACATCATTAGGAGAATGATGTGATGGACAAGACCCAATCCTAAGCATAGCACAAGATCGTGTAGTTCGTTTTGCTAGAGCTTTTTCAATGTTAAGTATCTCTTCCTTAGACCATGAGATCGTGTAACTCCCGGATACCGTAGGAGTGCTTTGGGTGTACCAAACGTCACAACGTAACCGGGTGACTATAAAGGTGCACTACAGGTATCTCCAAAAGTGTCTGTTGGGTTGACACGGATCGAGACTGGGATTTGTCACTCCGTATGACGGAGAGGTATCTCTGGGCCCACTCGGTAATGCATCATCATAATGAGCTCAAAGTGACCAAGTGCTTGGTCACGGGATCATGCATTACGGTACGAGTAAAGTGACTTGCCGGTAACGAGACTGAACGAGGTATTGGGATACCGACAATCGAGTCTCGGGCATGTAACGTACCGATTGACAAAGGGAATAGTATACGAGGTTGCTTGAATCCTCGACATCGTGGTTCATCCGATGACATCATCGAGGAGCATGTGGGAGCCAACATGGGTATCCAGATCCCGCTGTTGGTTATTGACCTGAGAGCCGTCTCGGTCATGTCTGCATGTCTCCCGAACCCGTAGGGTCTACACACTTAAGGTTCGGTGACGCTAGGGTTATTAGGAAGACTTGTATGTGAATACCGAATGTTGTTCGGAGTCCCGGATGAGATCCCGGACGTCACGAGGAGTTCCGGAAGGGTCCGGAGGTAAAGATATATATGTGGGAAGTTGTCAAACGGACACCGGAAAGTTTCGGGGGCATATCGGTATTGTATCGGGGCCACCGGAAGGGTTCCGTGGGTCCACCGGGAGGGGCCACCCCTCCCGGGGGCCACATGGGCTGCGTGGGGCAGGAGCCAGCCCCTGGAGGGCTGGGCGCCCCCCCTTGGGCCCATGCACCTAGGGTTGGGGGGAACCCTAGAGGGGGCGCCCCTTTGCTTGGGGGGCAAGTCCCCCCTTCCTAGCCGCCGCCCCCCCTTGCCCCTTCCCCTATAAATAGAGGGGTGAGGGGAGGGCTGCATACATAAGTCAAGGCGCAGCCCCTCCCCTCCCCAACACCTCTCCTCCTCCGTACGTGCTTGGCGAAGCCCTGTCGGAGTACTGCTACACCAACAACACCACGCCGTTGTGCTGCCGTTGGAGCTGTCTTCCTCAACCTCTCCTTCCTCCTTGCTGGATCAAGACGGAGGAGACGTCGTCCGTACCGTACGTGTGTTGAACACGGAGGTGCTGTCCGTTCAGCACTTGGTCATCGATGATCTGAATCACGGCGAGTACGACTCCATCATCACCATCCCCTTGAACGCTTCCGCACTCGATCTACAAGAGGTATGTAGATGCAAACTAACTCCCTTGACTCGTTGCTTAGATGAACTCATAGATGGATCTTGGTGAAACGGTAGGAAAAATTTTAATTTTCTGCAACGTTCCCCAACACCACCGTGGCTCTGTCCAATGAGGTTCCTACACTTTTGGCGGATGTGCTAAGGAAGCTTTCTGTGTTGCCCCAACGGATTACTCAGATAAAGCGGGCGTTTGCGAGATCCGGTGTTGTAGCCACGTTGAGCTGGGCCAAGGCTTGGCTTCCGTAACTAGACCTGACTGACATTGCCATTGGGTATCCGAGCCTCAAAGAAGACGGTGCGCCCTTCAAACAAGAAGATTTTGCTGCCTGTGTCAAGGCAATACGCCCTGTGGCTACCGTAATTGCTGAAGAAGCAGACCTCTCCAAGTACCAGGCGGGTTATGATGCAGAGAACCGGAGAATCCCAACACCACAATATACCCTGACAAGCCTGATTCCACCAACTCGTAAGCATACCTTCGCTCCTGAGATTGACCCAGCCGGGCTAGTTGATGACGAAGCTGAATTTAAAGCTTTGAGTGGCATTGACTGGTCGTCATCAACCTTCCAGGCCCAGGAGCAGGATGAAGAAGTGGAAAGTGTTGATCCGGAAGCTTCAAGCAACCAAGAGAACTAATCCGTTGGGCGGCTTATGTTTGTAGCCTTGCTTAAAAAACAATGCTTAATCATTTTGACTCGGGGAGTCATGTAATAGGAGTAGAAACGACTTTGCTGTGTCGTGCCTTCATGCACGTTTTGATGCCTTAACACTGTTTAAATCGCCATCATATATTTACTCCGTCTTGTGCTTTTCTATTTCCTTTGTGCATAAGAAATCTTGTAATCAGTCCTGCACATAGAGGTAGATCACAGAGACCCTCGGCGGCTCACTGCAGGGCGGGCCATAATCATCCCACATATTAATAAATGTGAAATATTAGTTATAAACAATTCTGATCAGAACTTTATAATATAACTGTAATAACATCATACCTGAGTTATCAAATTTTTACTGCCGGTTTAAATGATCTGGACAGTAAGGGTGATGACTCAGTTTATAAACCATGACCTTCTCTTGGAATTTGTCACAGTCGGACAACTGATTGCTTCAAAGTTAAGCCAGCTCAATCAAAAACCTTATATGTCTTAAATCATAAACACAGAAAAGGTCTTGAGACAAATCCAAAGAAGGCTTTCAAAGAATACTTAAGCAAAAAAGAATAAAAAGACAAACTTAAGGCTTCTAATTCGAATACGATCAATAAACCGTCCCAAAGGGGTTAAGCTAGGGTTGGAATATGACCATGTAGCCCCAAGTGGCTTTGGCATTGCGCTGATTAAGAGGGTACTGATAGCTATGTTCTCTTTGGTTCGAATACGACCTATGTTTGAACAGGAAGCCCCCAAATGACCTTAGGAATATTTAACGACTCTGATTCAAATACAATCTGGGTCGGACCCAAGAGAGGTTAAGCTATGATTCGAATACGATCAAGAAGCCCCCAAGTGTGTTTTGGCATTGCGCCAATCAAGTGGGTACCGACAGCTATGTTCTCTCTTTGGTTCGAATACGACCTATGTTTGAACAGGAAACCCCCAAGTGACCTTGAGAATATTTAACGACTCTGATTCGAATACGATCTGAGTCAGACCAGTAAGGGGTTAAGCTATGATTCGAATATGATCCAGTCCACCAAGTGATCAAGTTTGTTTGAACAGCTATGATTCGAATACGATCAGGAAGCTGTGCCAAAGGGGTTAAGATAGATTCGAATATGATCAGCCCCCAATGGTCTTTTTGAAATAATGACAGTGAAGACATATGATCTTTGGGGATGAAAAGGACAAAGGTCCTACTTTATTATTTATAATATATACATCGTCAAGATATGTACATCATGAGAGCCGGTGGCTCAAGTGTAGTAAGGCCAAAGATGAGCTATATTCCATGGTCGGCGGGTCTCCTCCTCCGACTTACGTGAGTCTTTGTGCTCTCGAACATCGTTAAGGTAGTATGACCCGTTACTTAAATTCTTGCTGACCACAAAGGGCCTTTCCCAAGGTGGGGATAACTTGTGTGCATCAGTCTGATCCTGGATGAGCCGGAGCACCAAGTCACCTTCTTGAAAGGTTCTGGATTTAACCCGGCGGCTGTGATAACGCTGCAGGTCCTGTTGGTAAATCACCGAGCGAGCTGCTGCCAAGTCACGCTTTTCATCCAACAGGTCGAGTGCCTCCCGACGTGCTTGCTCATTGTTAGCTTCCACATAAGCTGCCACTCGGGGCGAGTCATGGCGGATGTCACTAGGAAGAACCGCCTCTGCTCCATTAACCATGAAGAAAGGGGTATAACCCGTAGATCTGTTGGGGTAGTATTGATGCTCCATAACACTGATGGTAACTCCTCCACCCAACAACCCGGCGTTCGTTGCAAAGGAACTAAAAGCCGGGGCTTGATACCCTTCAAAATCTCCTGATTGGCTCTTTCTGCTTGACCATTGGATTGGGGGTGAGCCATTAATGAGACATCAAGCTGGATATGCTCACGTTGACAGAAATCCTCCATAGCCCCCTTAGACAAGTTAGTGCCATTATCAGTTATGATGCTATGGGAAAGCCAAAACAGAAAATCACCTTTTTGATGAATTGAACCATCGTCGCCGCATCACACTTACTGACCGGCTCTGCTTCCACCCACTTTGTGAATTTATCCACTGCCACCAAAAGGTGAGTCTTTTTATCCTTGGATCTTTTGAAAGGCCCAACCATGTCAAGCCCCCACACAACAAACGGCCAAGTAATTGGTATCATCCTCAATTCCTGAGCTGGCACATGAGCTCATCGTGAAAATTCTTACACCCGTCACATTTACTGACCAGATCTTCTGCATCAGCATGAGCTGTTAGCCAATAAAATCCATGACGGAAAGCTTTGGCCACAAGGGACTTTGAACTGGCATTATGGCCGCAATCTCCTTCATGAATCTCATGAAGGATCTCTTGTCCTTCTTCAGGAGATACACATCGTTGAAACGCCCCAGTGACACTGCGATGATGTAACTCGCCATTGGTAATCGTCATTGACTTAGACCGCCGGGTTATCTGTCTAGCCAAGGTCTCATCCTCAGGCAGTTCTCCCTGGGTCATATAAGCCAAGTATGGCACTATCCAATCTGGGATGACGTGAAGAGCCGCCACCAACTATGCCTCCGGGTCAGGCACAACCAAGTCTTCCTCTGTAGGTAACTTGACATAAGGATTATGCAGAACATCCAAAAAGGTATTGGGGGGTACCGATTTACACTGAGATCCAAGCCGGCTTAAAGCATCGGCCGCCTCATTCTTCCTGTGATCTATGTGTTCCACTTGATAACCCTTGAAGTGTCCAGCCACAGCATCAACTTCACAGCGATAAGACGCCATGAGAGAATCTTTAGAATCCCACTTGCCTGAGACTTGTTGAGCTACCAAATCTGAGTCGCCAAAGAACCTTACCCGGCTTAAGTTCATCTCTTTAGCCATCCGAAGACCATGGAGCAAGGCCTCATACTCAGCTGCGTTGTTAGTACAGGGAAACATCAACCTTAGCACATAATAAAATTTATCACCTCAAGGGGAAGCCAAAACAACTCCAGCCCCCGAGCCTTCCAATTGCCTGGATCCATCGAAGTGAATTGTCTAGTATGTGTTATCCGGCTTCTCTTCAGGCGCCTGCAACTCTGTCCAATCATTGATGAAATCCACCAGTGCTTGAGATTTGATAGTAGTGCGAGGCACATATTTTAAACCATGAGGCCCAAGCTCAATGCACTTGGCGACTCGTCCTGTGGCCTCTCTGTTCTGAATGATATCCCCCAAAGGAGCAGAACTGACCATAGTGATGGGATGACCTAGGAAATACTGCTTAAGCTTCCGGCTGGCCATGAACACCCCATAAACAAGCTTCTGCCAATGCGGATACCTCTGTTTGGACTCAATAAGCACCTCGCTGATGTAGTAAACCGGCCGCTGAACCGGATATTCCTTACTAGACTCATTACGCTCCACCACAATGGCCACATTGACAGCACGTGCATTAGCAGCCACATATAATAACAATGGCTCCTTATCAATGGGGGCAGCAAGGACTGGTGGCTCAGCCAATTGTCTTTTCAAATCCTCAAAGGCAATGTTAGCAGCATCCCTCCAGACAAAATCATATGTTTTCTTCAACATCTGATACAGTGGTATGGCCCTTCTCACCTAACCGGCTTATGAACCGGCTTAAGGCAGCAATACGACCTGCCAAACGCTGAACATCATTGATGCACTTGGGTTTTGCCAAAGAGGTGATAGCCTTAATCTTCTCCGGGTTAGCCTCAATGCCTCTGTTAGAAACCAGAAACCCCAAAAGTTTGCCTGCTGGCACACCAAAGACACACTTTGCCGGGTTAAGCATCATGTTGTAGACCCGGAGGTTATCAAAGGTCTCCTTGAGATCATCTATCAGTGTTTCCTTTTCTCTGGATTTCACCACAATATCATCCACATAAGCATGCACATTGCGACCAATCTGAGTATGAAGGCAATTTTGCACGCAACGCTGATAAGTCGTCTGGGCACTCTTAAGCCCAAAAGGCATAGAAACATAACAGAAGGCTCCAAAGGGAGTAATGAACATTGTCTTCTCCTGGTCCTTAACTGCCATCTTGATCTGATGATATCCAGAATAAGCATCCAAAAAACTCAGACGCTCACATCCCGCCGTAGCATCAATAATTTGATCAATACGCGGGAGAGCAAAGGGATCAGCCGGACAAGCTTCGTTCAAATCCGTGTAATCCACACACATACGCCAAGTGACGTTCTTCTTGAGGACCAGCACCGGGTTAGCCAACCATTCAGGATGAAATACCTCAATATCCCCAACACCGCTACTAACACATTAGTCGCTTTGCTTGCAAGGCTTCTTATGATGTGTATTACCGAGAGGGCCCAGAGATATCTCTCCGATACTCGGAGTGACAAATCCTAATCTCGATCTATGCTAACCCAACAAACACCTTCGGAGATACCTGTAGAGCATCTTTATAATCACCCAGTTATGTTGTGATGTTTGATAGCACATAAGGCATTCCTCCGGTATCCGGGAGTTGCATAATCTCATAGTCGGAGGAATATGTATTTGACATGAAGAAAGCAATAGCAATAAAACTGAAGATCATAATGCTAAGCTAACAAATGGGTCTTGTCCATCACATCATTCTCCTAATGTTGTGATCCCGTTTATCAAATGACAACACATGTCTATGGTTAGGAAACTTAACCATCTTTGATCAACGAGCTAGTCTAGTAGAGGCTTAATAGGGACATCGTATTTTGTCTATGTATCCACACATGTACCAAGTTTCCGGTTAATACAATTCTAGCATGAATAATAAACATTTATCATGAAATAAGGAAATATAAAATAACAACTTTATTATTGCCTCTAGGGCATATTTCCTTCAAACATCTGCTACTTGGATGGACATTTCTTGATGCCAAGGAGGTGAAGAAGGAGGAGAGGTATAAGATGTTCATTAATCTGCAAAGGGAGAGGATGGAGCTCGACCGATAGAGGTTGGCCTTGGAGTAGGAGAAGGTGGAATTGGAGAGGCCAGAGAAGGTTGCCAAATGATAGCTTCACCAAATGGTGGTAATGTGTGGTCTTGACCTCGAGAAAGAGAGGTAGCGCCTTGCGAAAGATACAGATGAGTCGAGGATCATGATGCAGGACATCAACCTCTTGGATGATGAAGAAAAGAAGTGGTTGATCTGCATGAAGAAGAGGATCAATAACCGTGAGGAGTGAAGTTGTTGATTCCTTCGTGTATCATTTATCTATGTATGAACTATTGAAATTTATTTTGGCATGCACTGAATTTATTTGAGCTACACTATCTTTGTATAGTTGAATGTATGATGAATTTTTGTTGCATGATTGTCGTGCATGATATCGAGATTTGAGAAGTGTGGTTATGAAAAGAGCCAAATGAGAACCTGCCCGGCTGTCCGCGGGCATGTCATGGATGTATAAGGATCCAATTAGGCAATTCAAGTCTGTGGAGCGTTTCTCGTTGTTGTCGTGCAACGCTAGCTGGCCGCCGCACGCTGTGAGACCACTTCTTAGCTATGTCACTCCTAGTGATTGATATCTATGTTTGAAGAATATCATATGTAAACCCATATTCGGTGGAAAAAAGATACACATAGACTTATATCTGTAGTATACGCGTACAAAACTTATGTTCATATATAATATACACACAAAAGACAAATACATACATCAAAATATCTTTTTTCTTGGTTGTCTTGGGGCCAGATATTTATCTTTTTTGTGTAGCATGCCAATAATCAAATTAGCTGATGAAACTTTATACTTACTTAAAGAACATGCATATGTAATTGTAGATTTTTTTTGTTCACCCGCAAAAAGTAAAAAAAATGTTACTTTTAAATATATTTTGATTTGTTTTGGAGCCCGTCCTCTGTAACGTTGCACTCTATCAACAGCCCCATAGTACCTCATATATAAGAAAAGTTGTATCTAATAATTATAAAATTGCGTGCGGTGAGATTAATTTTGTGGACCTCTTTACAGTGGCCTCACCTAGTAGAAAGATAAATAGACATATATCACTACAGGAGGAATCTATCTAACTATCTAAATAAACTATGCTTAATTCACCGTGATGCTAGAGACAGGTGACAGACGTTGGTGTCAAGCTCAGATTATTCTTTGATCTTAATTGTAAATTTTATTCTTGACTAGTATTTCGTTGTTTTTTAAGTTTTTTCAGCTTGGCGTGTATGTATCTTGTATTATGATCTTTATGCTATATTTCGCTTATCATATACTTGATGATACAACTGTCCTCTCTATTGTCTCAGACGATATACGATGTCTCCAATGCTCGGCTGACGCCTCAGGGTGCGGCTATGTGCCGCCCACAGCAAGCTCTACCACGGCTCGCTTGCAGGGAGCACGTATTGGGCGGCCAGTACTGTGGCTCGCTTACTGATGTTAGTTTTTGTTATTTTTTCTTCCGTTTTTATTCACATTTTTGTTATTTTTTGCTTTATTTCTCACTTTTTAATATTAAAAAACGTTCTAAATATATATATTGAAAAATATTTTAAATAAAAGGTTAAAAAGTTAACATTGCATTTAAAAAATGTTAAATGTGTATAGAAAATAATAACTATGTGCACAAAAAATGTACAATATGAATCAAAAAAAAATTGTTAGTTATGTGTACCAAAATACTTATACATTTCACAAAAAATATGTTACATTAACAAAATGTTCACAAATTTAAAAAATGAGTTTGGAATATTTTCAGAAAAGTTTGTACAATGTAAAGAAAAGTTTATATAGCTAAGAAAATGTTTTATCATTAAAAATGTACAATTGAATTGCAAAAAGTTTAATGTATTTAAAAATTGATCAAAGCATGTTTTTTTGTAAGATGTTAGAAAAATATTGAAAGGTTTTATAAAAAACGCTTATGTATATACAAAAATGTAAAACATAAATGAAAAGGTAGTATCAAAATATATATTAAAAATATTTATCATGTATTTTCAAAGTATTAAACATGTGTAAAAAATGTTCCTAATGTATACAAAAATATGTTCAGTACATATGAAAATGTAGACATGTGGAAAAATAGAAATAGAAGCTGACAAAAGAAATAAAAGTCAACAAAGAAACAAAAATAAATAAAAATGAAGAAAAACCCCAAAGAAAACAATGGTAGAAAAATGTGATGAAGAAAGAAATAAAAATCGAGAAAACAAAGAAAAACGGAGTAAAACTGCAGAAAGAAATAAAAAGTGACGAAGCCCAAGGAGAAAAGAAAGAAAATCAGCGTAAAAACAAAGAAAGAAAGAAAAAGCAATGGGAAAACAAAAGACCAAAGTATAAATTTGAAAAAAAAAATAGTGAAACAACAGGTAAAATAAATAAATGTACAACAAGAACAAAAAAAATCATCAATCGAACGTACAACAATCAATAGGAGAGACAACCATTACCGCTAAATGGGCTAACCCGTTAGTGAGACACATAGGTGTCGCGGACGCCGGCGTATCGGGGAGCAACTAACTAAGGGGTACCCCATGCAGGAGCCTCTTAAGGGTCACTTTTGATGGGCTAAAAATACGTCTCTTGGCGCTCTCAGCTGCTGCCACATGTCACATGTTAGGTGCTCCATCAAAATTTTGTTTTTTTCTACATGTTTTCGTGGTTTAGCTAGCTTTTTCTCGGGTTTTTTTGGCTTTTCTATTTTCGCTTGATTTTCCTTGGTTTTGGAGGGGGGAAATTGCGCGAAAGAAATGTGTGTTTTTGCTTTCACGAGAGGCATAGATTCACTTCAGCAAGAGGCACAGTTGTGCATCCTAGAAAGGAAAAAAATGTTTTATTCCACGGGAGGCATATATTTGCTTTTTGTGAAGGCACATGTTTGTTTCAGCGAGAGGCAAGCGCGAAAAAGGGAAAAAATGTTTGGCTTCCATAAGAGTCATGTTGAGACACAGATTTGCTTCCGCGTACCTCTCATAAAGGAAAAAAATTGCGCTTTTTCCTGCCTCCACAAGAGGCATAAATTTGTTTCTTATGGAGGCACCTGTTTTCTTTCGCGAGAGGCACGACCATGCCTCTCAAAAAAGGAAAAACAACTTGTTTTTTATGAGAGACACATATTTGCTTCTACGAGAAGTATAATTGCGCGTCTTGAAGAAGGGAAAATGTGAAAAGAATAATAATGTTTCCAGTTATGATTTTTTTCTACTGGTTTCTTCATAAAAAAAGGTTCGTCAAAACCTAACGTGGGATCTTGTTTCGAAGATCTCGACGCGAGGTTTCCAACGGTGAAAACAATTCAATATACGTACGATTCAAGAAATAAATGTTTCAAAAAACGAATCTATGAAAGAATTGGAAAACTCTTAGGCTGCCATTTTGGGAGATTGCGATTTTTTTTGAGGGGTTGCGATTTTATTATTTATTTTTTCAAGGGAGAGTTGCGATTTTATTTTGGTTCTAGGCCAGCGTTCGAACGGGCTTTTCAGCTGAGCGAGAGAAAATGGCAGAGAAAGGGCTGGCTATCCTCCTCTAGCTACAACCGCCGGCGCCTGATATTCGTACTTGGATGACACGTTTGCATATTTGGTTAGCTGATTACTCTTAGTATTTCTTTGGGAAATACTTCTTATCATACGTCTGATAGAAAGCAAACTTCAGACCGATCGCTTGTCGTTGATCTCTACAACATCACATGGCGATGGTCCCAACACAAGTTTTTCCAGCGGAAAACCCGGACGCCCCCTAGGCGGCGATTAGGGTTTTTCGCGTGGACCTGCGGCGCTCGCCGATCGGATCGGTGGGGCGAGACCTAACCGCCTGGGAGGACGATGGCTTCCAACGCTTCCTCATCGGCGAACAACGAATCTGGTGCTGCTGGCCCTTTGTCCCCAAACACGGCTCGGCTGGCGGAGGCCCTAGGCAAGCTCGACATAACAGAAGAGGAGGCCACGCCATTGGTGATAGATGATTGGGAGGAGGGCAATCAGCAGAAGTGGATGATCGCCGGGAAGGTGCTGTACCGCAACAGTCTGCATATCCAAACCATCTCCAACGCTCTTCGTCCCGCCTGGGGAAACCCTAAAGGTTTAGTTTTCCGATCCGTTGGAATCAACATGTTTGTGGCGGAGTTTGCTACCCAGAGAGACTATGATCGCATCTGGGAGGGTTCCCCGTGGCACATCAGCAAGCACGCTGTGATCCTAACGGAGTTTGACGACTGCATGAGGCCGACTGAACTGAGATTCGATCGGCTACAAGTTTGGGCTAGGGTTGTGAACCTCCCTTACAACCTTCGGAACGACTCATGGGGATCGGCGATTGCAAAACAGATAGACAAACAAGCAACTCAAGTGCAGTTTGATCATGTTGGGGGCTTTCTTAGAGCCCGTGTTACACTGGATGTCACCAAGCCCTTGAGGCGCTAGATCCTGATAGAATCTACCAGGCGCAAAAGCACAGATGCATACGATATCCAATACGAGAACATTCCCCACTTCTGCTTCTCGTGCGGTCGCCTTGGGCATAGCGACCTGTTCTGCCCTAACCCGGGGACCCGCGACGCCAATGGAGATCTGCCATTTAGCACGGGTCTCCGGCCCCCGGAGGACTGGAAGAAAGCGGGCTCCAGCCAGGGCTCCAACAGGGAGCAATACACTGCTCGAAGCTCAAATGCCAAACAGCCCAGCAAGGCAAAGGAGCAAACCAATGAAGTCAACTCCCCAGCGAAAAACAGAAACAAACGCAAAGGGGGAGATGGTACGAAGCAAGTTTACAGGAGGATTGAAACCAATCTAGCAGATGTTGAAGAGTGCAACAATCAGCTAATGATTTGTGGTGGTCCGGTGGAGGGGACTACCGAGGCCGAGGAGGAAGATGGTTCAGCTGAAAGAGAGCGCAAGAAGAAAAGGCCAACACCTGAAAATTCTGGGACCTCGGCAGTGGCTGCCCCGCAGCCCTGCCCGTCCCAATGAATTGCATAAGCTGGAACTGTCGAGGGGCTTGGGAACCCTGAGACAGTTCGTGAGCTTCGCAAAATTGTGAAGCAAGAAGGTCCCGCCCTTCTCTTTGTTATGGAAACAAAGATCAAGGGTAAACGGGTTGAGAACCTGAAATCCGTTCTAGGTTTTCAAGGTTGTTTTGCGGTGGATAGCACTGGTTTAAGTGGTGGCATTGGCTTGTTTTGGACTGATGAAGTGCATGTTGAACTCAAAAACTACAGCCGAGCGCACATAGATGTAAAAGTCAGGAGGAAAGATGACCAAAACTCTTGGTGTTTTACAGGTTTTTACGGAGAACCCCGGACAGAGAACAAACACCATAGTTGGGCGTTCTTGCGTACTTTGCATGGCATTCAGCATGATGGATGGATTTGCATGGGCGACTTCAATGAAACAATGTATGTTGAAGAGCACTTCAGTGTGCACGAGCAACCAGCATGGCAGATGCAGGCCTTCCGTGATGTTGTAGATGCATGTTCCTTCCAAGATGTAGGTTGGAGAGGAGTTCCCTTTACATGGGATAATAAATAGCAGGGCAATTCGAATGTAAAAGCTCGACTAGATCGAGCACTAGCCAATAATGCATTTTTACATCTTTTTGAGTACACTACTGTCAAACACATTAGCTCAATTTCCTCTGATCATTGCTACGTGTTGGCAGAATTGAGAAGCGATCATCTGAATAAGTGGCCTACTGCGCAGCGCCCATTTCGTTATGAAAACGTCTAGCAGACCCATGCGGACTATGACAAGCTAGTTATGGATCTTTGGCAATCTAGGGCTGGCCAACGGGGACTGCAAGGAGTAGTAGATGCTCTCAACTCGGTACAGTCCAGTCTCGGCTCATGGGGAGAGCGCGAGTTTGGCAACATGGCAAAAAAGGTACGCAAACTGCAGAAATCTTTGGAACGACTGCGAACGGCGTCTGTTGGCAGTGGCCCAACAGCAGAAGAACTCTCTATAGCATCGCAGCTACGGGAAGCATTGCGACAGGAGGAAATCTGGATCAAGCAAAGATCCAGGGTACAAACGGTTCGAGCCGGCGACAGGAATACAAAGTTTTTCCACGCCCGAGCATCGCAACGGAAACGGATAAATCGGATCACTACCCTTGAGAGGGATGATGGCTATATATGTTCAGATCATGATGAGGTGGCCGAGGAGATCCAAAATTTCTACATGAGCCTATACACCTCTCAGGGGTGCAGCGACATGTCAGAACTATTACAGTTTGTCACACCGCGAGTTTCGGCAGCAATGAATGAAAATCTGGAAAAAGATTACACTGCTGACGAGGTGCGGACAGCCTTGTTCCAGATGGCCCCATCCAAGGCGCCAGGTATAGATGGCTTCACTGCCGGTTTCTTCCAAAGGCATTGGGACATTCTTGGAGACGACGTAACAACGGCCATTCTGGAATTTTTAAATGGAGGTGAACTACCCGAGGGACTTAATGACACAGCCATAACTCTTATCCCCAAGGTGCGTAATCCTCAAAAAATCACACAATTTCGTCCTATAGCTCTCTGTCCAGTATTGTACAAAATAGCTGCAAAAGCAAACACCAACCGCATGAGGGATATGATGGATGAGGTTATAGGTGACGAGCAAAGTGCCTTCGTCCCGGGACGTCTCATAACAGACAACGTTCTGGTGGCATACGAAAGCATCCATGCAATGAAGAAGAAAAAGAAAGGAAAGAACTCTTCATGTGCTGTCAAGCTAGACATGCTCAAAGCTTTCGACAGGGTGGAGTGGCATTACCTGGAAGCTATGTTGACCAAGCTGGGCTTCTGCGACAAGTTCGTCAGACTAGTCATGAAGTGTGTATCATCTGTTCGTTTCTCTGTCAAAGTAAATGGAACACTTCTACCCTTTTTTCAGCCAACGAAGGGATTGCGCCAGGGGTGTCCAATGTCCCCCTTCCTGTTACTCATTTGTGCTGAAGGTTTCACTTCGCTGATGAACAATTTTGGTGGCCCTCACATTGATCGTGGGATTCGTGTGAGTATACGCTCACCTTGGGTTAACCACCTATTGTTCGCAGATGACAGTCTCATCTTTCTCGATGCCAACCTTGATAGCGCGCGAAGGTTGAATGAGATCCTACGGATCTATGCTCAGTGCTCTGGGCAAGCTGTTAACAAAGCAAAAAGCTCAATCTACTTCAGCCCGAATGCATGCCAGCCTGTTCGTGAAATAGTAAAGCAAGAACTGGGAATTCTATCTGAAGCCTTCACGGAAAGATATTTGGGCCTACCAACAGCGGTAGGTCGCATAACCAGCGGCTCCTTCGACCACATTGGAGAAAGAAGCCGCGCAAGTATGCAAGGTTGGTCAGAACGCTTCCTTGCATGTGCGGGACGTGAAGTACTGCTAAAATCAGTCATCCAAACCATTCCTACCTTCAGTATGTCATGCTTCTTATTGTCGAAAAAAGTACGCAAACAACTCACATCTTCAATGGCAAAATATTGGTGGAGCAGCTCTATTGACAGGTGGTCCTTGCACTAGTTGTCATGGGAGAATTTGTCAACACCAAAGATTCAAGGGGGCATGGGGTTCAAAGAGCTCGAAAAGTTCAATCTGGCGCTCCTGGGGAAGCACGGCTGGCGACTCATAACCCATCCCAACTCCCTCTGCTCCCGAGTTCTCAAAGGGAAATACTTCCCGGACTGTGATTTTCTGCAAGCCAATGCTCCAACCACTTCATCAGCAACCTGGAAAGCAATCATTGCGGGGAGAAAGGCTTTGCAAACTGGTTTGATCAAACGAGTTGGTAATGGAGATTCTATCTCCATATGGAACGATTCATGGATCCCCACCACTTCCACCCTCAAACCCATGGGGAAGATAGGGAATGACCCGCTTCAGTGGGTCTCTAAACTCATCGACGAGAGTAGGGGAACCTGGGATATCGAAACAGTACGTCAGAATTTTCTTGCACCTGATGCGGAGGCCGTACTTAACATTCCTATCCGACACAATGGTGGAGAAGATTTCCTGGCTTGGGCCTTTGAAAGATCCGGTGAGTACACTGTAAAATCAGCTTATCGTGCTCTTGTGACTCAGAACGAGCGTCGAGCTCTAGAGGAAGGGACGGTAGTGGGAACATCAGCTTCGCAAAAATAGTTGTGGACTACTCTATGGAAACTCAAAGTGACACCGAGAGTTCAGGTATTCATGTGGCGAGTTCTCAGAGGGATTCTCCCTGACTACGCCAACATGCAATACCGCCATATTCGCACCAGCTCTAGGTGCGATCTGTGCAAGGCAATGGATGAAGACCTCATGCATGTTCTAATACATTGCACACATGCACAAGCTTTTTGGGCTGCAGCTAAGGAAGTCATTGGACTAAAGCTTCCACGGTTGCACCACGATACATGGGCGCGAGATTTGGTGCTTGACACCAGATTCTCAGACCCAGACAGATGCAAGATAATAACAAGCATGCACTCGATCTGGACCTCGCGGAATCGCTGGACACATGATGAGGAAGGATACAATCCAGCCCAAGCAATCAAATGGGCACGTGATGACCTAGCCATACTCGATCTTCCTCCAATACAGCGACACAGCAGGAGTCTCCAGAACTAGAATCCACCACAACCTGGATGGATCAAAATCAACACAGACGGCGCCCTCGACATTGAGCTTCAGGTGGGAGGCGCGGGAGGAGTTGCTCGCTCACATCTCTCTTTTGCTGGTTCATGGAGCAAGCCTCTCCCTGGTGTAACCGACCCTTTCATTGCCGAAGCCCTAGCCCTGCGAGAGGGGGTGATATTTGCCCAGCTAAGGGGCTTCTCGCACGTGGCAATGGAAGTGGATTGCTTGGAGGTAGCGAACCTCTGGAACTCGCATCACAGTCCAAGATCGATTGTGAAGCCTATCTTCGATGAAATCAAGGAAAGAGCTGCAAACTTTGTTTCCTTCTCGATCCAACATGTCGCAAGAGAAGCCAACAATTCGGCTGATCTATGCGCTAAACATGCAACTACTCTCTCTATATCAGATGTTTGGCTGGACTCTTGTCCACCCTTCTTAGTTAGCAGCTTCCTAGCTGATTGTAACCGAATTTCTATCAAGCAATAAAATCCTTGATTCGCGTCAAAAAAAACATCACATGGCGATAGGTCGCTAATTAATATGTAAGGATGCATGCTCCTCTTAACTATCGCCATAATTTTCGTCCACATCTTTAATTCTTTATCCTCAAATTAGGGTCCGTTCGGAGTGGAGTAGTAGAAAACAAAGGAATTGAAAACTTTACAGGAATGTGCTTCGCCTGACTATGAGAAACCTTGAAACGTGAAACAGAGGGATGCAGAATTTAGCTGCGTTTGGCGTGAACTAGTAAAACCAAAAGAACCGAGAGATAAAAGCCAGTGCATGCACCTGCCTCCATTGTATGAAAATAGTTTTTTATTCACCTGTACATGCAGCTTGCTTGGCCGCCAGCTTGACTCTCACATGCAAAGATTTTTATAGAGCACCTCTAGCAGACGTAGTATCTCGTCAACCCATAAAACTCGTTTACAGTTCACGGAAAAATGATTTTGCGGGCCAATGTGATCGCCGGCCTAGCAGAACCCACATAGCGGAATTGTAAAATAGAAATATTTTGTTTTACAGTTCCTTTATGCGGTGTCTGCTCTGCCGGCGCTCGCGCCGGCCTCCAAATCTGATGCGATTTTATCTGAATTTGACACATAGGCACATATTCAGAATTACTAATTTGCAATATAAGAAAAAATGTCAATACTACAATAGAACAATCATCCAAATTACAATAATTATTCAAATCACCAAAGCAAACTAAATAATTCAATACAAAACTTGTCTCGAATACGAATGACACATGAATTAACTGAAAATGAATGAAAAAATTTACTGCCCAGCCCTTTGCTAATGGTGCTCAATGAGATCCTTGTGAAGCTGAAAGTGGGTGTTTGCATTTTCAATCCCCCTGTGGGTCTGAAGAAAAGCTCTAATGCGGTTAGAGTCTCTAACTGGTTTAACACGGCTACCCACATTGTCGTAGAAGAACTCCAAGTTCATGCCTCTCTCATCTTTGAGAATCATATTGTGAAGAATAACACATCATGTCATGATGTTTTTCAATGATCGCTTGTCCCAAAAATGAGCAGGACCACGAAAAATGGCAAACCTAGATTGCAAAACCCCAAATGCTCTTTTCAATGTCTTTTTGGGCTGCCTCTTGTACCCTTGCAAATTCACATTGTTTCTTAGTTTTGGGGTCTTTGATGTTGTTGATAAATGTGCACCATGGAGGGTATATACCATCTGCAAAATAGTACTCCTTTGTGTATTAATGCCCATTGATAGTGTAGTTGCAAGCAGGAGCATCACCACTAGCAAGCTTAGCAAATAAATGAGACCATTGCAACACATTGATATCATTGAGAGTACCCGACATACCAAAAAAGCAATGCCAAATCCATAAATCCTCGGATACTATGGCCTCTAGCACAATTTTTGCATCACGAGGCTTGCCACAATACATTCCCTGCCATGCCTTCGAGCAATTTTTCCAAGTCCAATGCATACAATCAATGCTACCTAGCATGCCAGGCCAACCTCTTCTCTCATTAGATGCCATCATTTTTTGTCTTCCTTGTTGGGCGCCCGAAGATACTTAGGACCAAAGACATGGATGCTCACTTTGGCAAACCTACGCACTGACTGAATTGTAGTATCTTCACCAATGCGAAGGTACTCATCGACATAGTCAGCCGGAATGCCGTATGCAATTACCCACATAGCTACCGAGATTTTTTGATATGCACTAAATCCCTTCAAGCCCGTGACATTTCTTCTTTGAGTAAAATACCGACAACTGGCTTCGCAAGCTTGAACTATTAATACAAAGAGGGATCGACGCATTCGATACCTTCTCCGAAAGAGATGCAATGGATATGTTGGATTGTCCGTGAAGTAGTCTTGCATCAACATCTCGTTCCCGAGATGGCAATTTCGAGGAATGCAAAGACGGCCGACGGTCGATCCTCACCGTATCTTTCAGTTCCATCTTCGTGCTCCTTCGCGATGAGGGCCATCACCAACGTCTACTGCCGATAGTTGACAAGCAGCGTCTCAACATCCGAGTCGCCGAATCGGACGAATCCTCGAGCAAAAACTTCTCGCATGCGCTCAATTCCATCTGAATTCACAAATACGGATGCCGCATTAACCAACTATGCATACCGCTCGGCACAAGCACAAGTACAAGTACTCACCTGCGGCTCGGGGCGGTGGCTCTTCGGCAGTGGATCCTGGGCGGGGACGACGACTAGGGGTGGTGGATCCCGGGGGGCGACTAGGGGTGGTGGATCCCGGGCGGCGATGACAACTAGGGGCGGCTCGGATTGGCGGATCCGAGGAGCCGGTGAAGCGGCTCGGTGGAAGAGGGTAGGGGCACCCCTGCGGCGCGATTCTGCCTGCAGATTTGGCCGGAATCACCGGTGGCGAACGGGTGGAACCAATGGCGGGTGGCGGCGAAAGGGGTGGGGAAAGGGCGGTGGCTGAAATGTCCCTCCCGCCAACCTCTTTCCTAGGATACAGGGAACCGTCGGGGCGACGTGGAAACCCGCGTTTTCGCGGGTTGGGGATGGGATTTTACCACGCCCGTCAAAAAATCTTTTGCGGGTCGGACACGTTTGCGGGGTCTGATCAGGCAGCATTTTACGTGTGAACACATATTTTGGCGATTATTTTATGGGCCGGGGCATTATATAGGGTCTGCTAGAGATGCTCTTAATACGTCCAACTCTTTTTTTTGCGACAATCATGAGAGCTTTATTAAATCATAGCAGACCTAGGACAATCAGCCATCAAGCTGGTCACTAGGAAGCTAGGTATCACATCGAGCCAGCATTCGGTCACATTCAATGTGCAAGCATGTTTAGCACAGAGATGAGCCGGAACATTAGCTGAATGATTTATATGAAGTACATTAAATAAAGAGAAATTGCTAACTAGCTCTCCAATTTCAAGTAAGATTGGAGCCACAATTGAACGAGAATTGTGGCGAGTATTCCAGAGTTACACCAACTCCAGGCTGTCCAGCTCCATGATAACATGTGTGAGTCCTCGCAGGCTTGCGAAACGAGCCCCCTCATGCATTGCCAATGCCTCCGTGATTAGTGGATCCGAAATCCCAAGGTGCGGCTTACACCATCCTCCCAGGTATGCAGAAGTGGATCGAGTGATGCCACCCGCACCGCTACAATTATCTTCAAAGTTGATAGCCCCATCTACTGTAATCTTGACAATGCCTGGGTCCTTTGGCTTCCAACCATAACCTGGTAGAATTTTTGCTGCACTGCATGGAAATTCCAATAGAGCTAGTGACTCCTTGATGGAACACAAGGAAATCATAGGATCAAGACCCTCCTGATCATGCTTAATTCTGTTCCGTGAATGCCATATAGACCACATAATGGTAATGATTTTTGCCTGGTCCTTATCATCTACCATTGGGTGACATAGAATGTCCCTTGCCCACGAGCTAGGATGTAACCTGGGCAGCCGAATATCAAACCACGCTCGGGCTATCACCCAGAAACTTTTGGCATGAGAGCATAGCATTAGTGCATGTTGTAGATCTTCCTCCATAGCTAAATAGATGTTGCATCTGCTTATTTGTGCAATGTGCCTCCGGTTGAGAGTGTGTTCATCAGGTAAAATTCCTCGTAGAACTCGCCACCAGAACACCCGTACCTTTGGCACCACGTTGAGCTTCCAAAGGGCCTTCCACATCTGTTGATCATTCCCTAAAGTACCGGTAACTGACCCTTCCTCTAGAGAAAGACGCTCTTTCTGAGTCACGAGAGTGCGATACGCTGTCTTAACATTGTAGTTGCCCGAAGCATCAAAAGCCCACGCATAAAAATCCTCACCACCGACCTCGAAGAGGAATATTACGTATAGCTGTAGCGTCAGGGGCAATGAAAGTTTGGCGAACCAGCTACTCATTCCACCTCCAATTCTCCATGTCAATAAGACTTGAGACATGTTCAATATTAGTAGCCGGTGGTTTCAGCAAAGGTAACATCGAGATAGTTCTTGGGATCCATTTGTCTGTCCAAACCAAAATAGAACTACCATCGCGAACCCGCTTTATTAGGCCAGCCTTGAGTGCCTCCCTCCCTGCTATGACCGCGCGCCATGTTGGCGAGGCTGTTTTTGGCACCGATGCATTGAAAAAATCACCATTTGGAAAATATCGGCCCCTCAAGACTCTGGCACACAAGGAGTCTGGTTTAGTCATGAGCCTCCAGCCATGTTTCCCAAGCAATGCTAGATTGAATAGCTGCATGTCACGGAACCCCATACCACCATTGCATTTGGGTGTAACAAGTACCTTCCAAGACACCCAATGCATGCCTTTCTTGTCAAGAGAACTACTCCAAAAATATTTGGCCATTGGTGAAGTAATACTCTTACAAACTTTCTTTGTCAAATGAAATGTACGCATACTGTATGTTGGCATGGCCTGCACAACTGATTTCAGTAGCACATCACGTCCTGCACACGCAAGCAATTTTTCCGACAAACCTTGAATTTTGCTCCTAGCTCGTTCAGCAAGATGATCAAAGGTACCACTGGTGATCTGCCCAATAGCTGTAGGTAGCCCAAGATATCGCTCGCTGAAAGACTCAACTTGGATATTAAGCAAACTTTTGAGTTGAATTCTGACCGGCTGCGGTGTGTTTGAACTGAAATAAATAGCACTTTTCTCACGATTCACACACTGCCCAGAAGTCGAAGCATAGACCTGCAAAATAGTATTCAACCATGCTGCACTTTGCTGATTTGCACCGATGAAAATTAGACTATCATCTGCAAATAATAAGTGGCTCACCCAAGGAGAACCATAGCTAACTCTGATTCCTCTATCAATGTAGCCATCATCATAAAATTTCAACAGAGAGGAAAAACCTTCTGCACAAAACAAGAACAGGAATGGGGAGACCGAGTCACCTTGTCTCAAGCCCTTCGAAGGTGTGAAAAAGGTAGAAGATCACCATTTACCTTCACCGAGAATCTAACCAAGTGGTGCATTTCATGATCAGTCTCACAAAATTGCCGCTGAAACCCAACTTGAGCATGATTGCTTCGAGATAATGCCACTCTACTAGATCAAAGGCTTTCATCATGTCGAGTTTGACGGCACAAGCATAATTCTTTCCTTTCTTTCTTATTTTCATTGTATGAATAGATTCATAGGCCACAAGTACGTTGTCCGTGATCAAACGACCCGGAACAAAAGCACTTTGCTCCTCACTAATTACCTCTTCCATGTGCACTCTCAATCTGTTGGTGATAGCCTTAGCGGCAATCTTGTATAATACTGGACAAAGCACAATTTGATGGTACTTGGATATATACTGGGGATGTCTTACCTTAGGGATCAGAGTAATGGATGTGTCATTGAGTCCCGCCAGTAGTTCCCCTCCATTGAGGAAATCCAAAATTGTCACTGTGATTTCATCCTTGAGAAGATCCCAGTGGCGTTGATAGAAACCTGCTGTAAAGCCGTCTACTCTGGGGGCTTTTGACGGGGCCATTTGAAATAACACCGTCTTCACCTCGTCTGCCACAAACGGTTTGTCCAGCAACTCATTCATCTCTTCCGTGACTTTTGTTGGGACATGACGTAGTAGCTCACTAGCATCAGACAAGCCTTGTGACTGATAGAGCTGCTGGTAGAATGATTGCACCTCTGTTTGTCCTCGTCCTCATTAGCACATGCAGAGCCATCCGAACGACGAAGGTTAGAAATTCTGTTAGTTCTTCGCTGTTGTGCAGCCTGCGCCTGAAAATAACTTGTATTATGGTCACCCTCACAAAGCCAAGGTACCCTCGAACGTTTTCGCATCCATACTTCCTATTGTTATAGAGCTTCTCTAAGCTTATTAATGTCGGCATTCTGGGAACGTGGGTACCCAGACTTGCCTGCCTGCGGCCTACAGCGTGGCTCAAGGAGTGGCCCGGTACGGCCCAACTTCATCGACTCAAGCTCAAGACCCTCGCGAGGGGCCAAGCCTCGCGGGGTGGACGACAGGCAGCTTTCTCAGGCACAGCCTCGTCAGGGAGGCTCGCGAGGAGGCGGAGAGATCAAGGCAGGGGTACCTCGTGAGGTGCCCCTGACGCAAGCCATGATGACCAAAGCCAGGCGGGCGCTAGGCGGGCGCCGGCCTGTGCAGTGTCCTTGTTTCCTCTTTGGTGCAAAGGGGGCAAGCGCAGGCCAAGGTATCAGGCAAAGGCTACCATTTCGGTGCAACAAGACGAAGACCAGTAGAACGGCAGGATGGAGGTCACCGTGAAGCCCAAGACGGTGTCATCATCAGAGCCTTTGGGAAGCGAGGACCAACTTTAGTCAGGATAAATGTACTCGATGTTCCCCTTCAAAATGGCCAATTGTTGGCGCCCTTCCCGCTCAATATTTGGGAAGAGGACCAGGGCCTCGCTCTATAAATAGGGCTAGCCACCACAGTAGAAAGGGATCCAGATCCAATCCTTCCCAAGAGACAACACCACCACAAGAACATCCCTCGTGAGGCTGTTCTATCCTTGTATTGTTCATCATCAGCCCAAGAGGCAATCCACCACACACACGCTGGAGTAGGGTATTACACCACAATGGTGGCCTGAACCAGTATAAACCTCCCGTCTCTTGTATTGTTCATCTTCGCTAGCCTAGATCCTTTGCGAGGCGACAAGACATGAGTTGGTAGAGGAGCGATCTTCGCGCGCACCCCAGAGTTTGAACCTTAAGGGTCTGCCGGAACCCGAAATCCGACATTTGGGTGCCAGGTAGGGGTGCACCGGAAACCTTCTTCCACCGCCTCGCGTTTCATCGCATCGTCATCCTCATGTCTGGCGACCCGACGGGCAACCCTGACCCCTAGGCGGCCTGGCCCGCCCGTGCCGAGCCGCCTGCCCAGGGCGACCTCAACCTCGTGCCCCAGGCAGCCCGCGCTCCATAGGGAGTTGCGGGCCGCGGGCAACGCGGCCAGGCACCGCCTGCCCTCACGCCGCAGCAGGTGCGGTCAGCAGCAAGGGCTTTGAGCCACATCGCGGCCACAGCACCATACACCCGACGGGAGCAGGCGAACTCAAGGGCCGCGCTCACGGTGGCCCGGGAACTACTACGATGCAGGCTGCTGGAGGGCGGCCACGACGTGCTACTGGAGCGAGTGGCAGAGCTCCTGGGCTCCGCCGCCTCGGGGGCTCATCCCTTCTGCATCCAGCTGCCACCCCAGATCCAGGGCGGGCCGTATGGAGGCCCCATACGCGCCCGCGCAACTCCGAGCGGATTCCAAGGCCTCCCCAGCACCAACCTGGCCGTCAGCGCTGGGCGACAAGTGGTGCTGGCTCCACCTCCGGCCGGCGAGGGAATGCACGCCGTAGCCTACGGCCTTGGCGGGCCACCGCGCTACCACCCCCAAGACAGCGCTCCAAGCAGGACTGCATGGCGCGTGGGGCACTACAACGAGGCACTCGGGGCGATGGCCCCAGAAGCTTACGTACCCCACATGGTGGATCAAGGGCGCGCATTGGAAGAAGACCATGGCACGTTCCTTGGGCCAGGCTGGGGGGAAGAGACGCCGGAAGCTGAGCTCTTTCAGGAACCCCAAGAGAGCCTCGACGACCGTTCTGGTGGCAGCAACTATCGGGTACCGCTAATTCCTCAGGAGCAAGCTTATGCTAACCATAGGTCTCAGGAAGTATAGGTCGCCACAGCAGATGGCTGCCCCAATCCTGCAGCTTCCTACACCTCAGGAGGAGGGCACCGGGGGCTGCCGGAGAGGGGCCGAGATCCGGCCTCACCCCCGCGGCGTTCGGAGCAAGGCGTCCTCAGGAGGTAGGCCCTCTGCTGCGGAGGTGCCCTAGGGCCTGCCCCCGGCAGAGGACCCGTGCTCGTCGGGGGAACCGCTGGCGACCACTCTATCCCATCAGCGGTGTCCTTGTTCTCCGGTCACCGTCGGTGGCAATAGAGTGTGGCCCAAGGTGGGGCCCTCGTCTGGCGATATGAAGCAAGGCCGGTACCTGTGAAGAAGGCCCAGTGCCTGTGAAGGTCGCCGCCTGTGACACTCTCACATAATAATGAGTGGGGCTGTACACGCCCCGGAGTCTCCGGAGAGCCGCCCTCGGGCCTCGGGGGCTCCCGCCCATGCCCAGTGGCAGCACTTAGCTCCGCGCTGGTGACAAGACGTCGAAGACTAGACTAGGTGCCGGACGCGGCTTTTTTGCTTTTTTGCCTTTCTCTTGGTTGCCAAGTTTCTTCGATTTGAATTTAAGTTGGATTTAAGCTTGAGACTTGCGTGTTCGGGGAAGGGGTGTTTAGTCTCGTTTGAGCAATCTCTCGCGTTCTAGTTTCGGCCTTGCGTCCAAGGCTAGCGTCAGCTGCCTCCCCTCGCGGGGCCCTCGTGAGCCGGGCCGGGCCAAGCACGCCTGCAATCCGGACCGCTATCGCCGCGCCCTCTCAGGTGGTTCTCATCACAGAGTCAGTGGGCTCGCTCAGGTGGTTCTCATCACAGAGTCAGTGGGCTCGCTCGGGACCCGTCTGGGTCAAAGGTAAACAAGTCAACCGACTCATCATAGGGCCAATCGCTCAACATAAGCATGCATGCGGTGTTATGTCTACGAGTACACTAACTGCAAACTTTTACACGAGGGGCTTCCCCTCCCAAAATGCTCTTACAACCTTCAGGGCCGAGCCCGAACTCTTTCTGCGCATGATAAACAGCGGGAATGACACGCGATCAATCAGACAAATCTCCCAATGCATCTTCGGGAGCGCCTCTAGAGGCGTCACTGGCCTCACCATCACCCACGTCGTCACCATCATCAACATCGTGCTCATTCACAACGCCGCCTTCATCGGCGGCCACGACCACGCCGTCGTCATCAGTGGCGAAGGCCCTGACAAGGGCGTCCACGTTGTCCTCCACCCACTGTGCTAGATCGCCCCAAACGACTATGGGCACCGGCGCGATGGCTGCGTCGAAGTCGAAGTGGGGGTCCCGGTCCTGAAGATAACTGAAGACTCGGGAAAAAGCATGTCCAAGCAGGGCTCGGCTCCTCTCCTCAACAAGCCCATTGGCCCTGTCAGAGCGGGTCTCCAGCTGCGTCACCATGTCTATGAAGAACCGGAGGTTGCCAGCGTAGTTAATGACGCGAGGCTACGCGACGGCCACCTCGCAGATGTTGCCCAGGGCCGCGTTGGCTCTCTCCCTGAGTGTTCAGAGCATGGGGCCATGCACATGCTCCAGGGTTTGCCGCTGACGGATCTCGTCCTCGTTCCATCACGCAATGGCCTCGGCTTCATCGACCCTCTGTCGGAGAAGAAGCAGCTCGGCGCGTGAAGAGGCCAGCTCCGCCTGCGCCGCGCCAAGGGCGGCCGCGGAGGCATCCGCGCGCCGCGTCACTTCAGTCAGCTTGGTCCTGAGGGCAGCGGTCCTGCCCTCAACTTCATCCCTGATCAGCCCCGGCCTCCTTTTGTACTCGCGCTCAAGACTCCGGTGAGCTTCCGCCACGCGGCGGTCGACCTCTTCTTGGACCTGGGCCTCCCTCGCGCCGACTTCATCCTCCGCCCGGGCCACCAGGCGCTCCCTCGTCTCCAACCGCTCGAGGTCGAGGTTGCGCTCGGAGGCCTCCAACAGCATCGCCTCCTCGCGCCTTAGGAGCTCCGCCTCGTTATCAGGCGCCCCCTTCAGCGACACAAGGGTCGCCTGGCGCAGCTCCACTTGCTGCTCCAGAGAGTTGCTCCAGGCCTGAAGCTCCCACGCGCGCTCCTCCGCAGCCTTGCACCGTCGGTCTGCTTCCTGCGCCTCCTCGACGGCTTGGGAGCAGGCCTCCCGCGAAGCCACCCGCGACGCTTCCGCCTTCGCATCTTCAAGATCATGCTGGTGGCGTGCAAGGCTGATGGCCACCTTCAGCTTGCGCCTCTCAACAGCGAGATCTACCCCAAGCTGATTCACTGCGTCCGTCGTCTTCTGAAGGAACTCTCGACGGAGGGCGCTGCGCTCCCGAGCGCACCTAAGCACGTCTTCCGCGTCGTCCTCCGCCCTTGGCGCATGCGTAGGGCCATGAGGCGGCACGCCCCCTCTGGGCAGGGGGCTGGGGGCCGGCGCCCTCGTGATAGCCGGGCGTGCCCCTCCAGGGACCCAGCTTGGCGCTGGTTCGTCCCCCAAGGAGGAACCCAAAATTGACCTTAGCTAGTCGCCGTCCATGACTAAGGGAGGAGCTCGGGGCAGGCTGGCTGTGCCCCAGGAGAGCTCGCGAAGGAAGGGCATGAGGCGCGCAGAATCAAGATGCTCCGCAGGACGGCCCACTTCTCTAACCGGCCCCACGGCAAGAACGGTGCTCGAGCTCGGGGCGCTCAAAATCGGCGGTGAAGGTGAAGCTAGAGGGGACGGCTCCCCAGCTGTCTCCATGAACTCGGCAGGAAGGGCCCTGAAAGGCTATAATCAGCTGAAGCAACGGCAAGGTAAGGAACCAAGAAAGAAGAGGACTTACTCGTTGATGGCGAAGTACTTCCTGCGCTTCAATAGGCGGCAGGGGCGATCATCACCACCCAAGGCTTCATTTCTCTTGCGGAGCGCCTCGAAGTCTATGCGGAACCAGCCCAAGCGCTCGGCGCAGGGGTCGGTCTGCGGCGTGGAGAAGGCATCAAGGTGATCGGCGCCAAGGGAATCGGCCTGGGACACACGCTAGGCGCCGCCTCATGAGGGACGGCCGGGGCCTCGGGAGCCTCGGCCACAGGAGCCGCAGGCCGCAACTCCACGCCTACCGCTGCTCCAGGGCAGGCTTCAGGAGATGCCACTTCTGGGGCTCCACGCAGCGTCAGCATCTCGATAGCAGCCCCCTCAGCTCTCGGCGGTCCACGCCTCCCAGCTCCATCACCAGAGGCAGGACCATCATGGGCGACCAGAAGGGCAACCACAGCAACTGGGTTCTCGCGGGGCCCCGTGAGGCCGGCGGGGCGCAGCCCCCATTCATCGAAACTGGGCATCTGCCTCGCAAAATTGGACCCGCCCGAGCAAACATACAAGAGGGCAGCCCCTTGCCGAAGGATGCCTGGGGAAGGATCACCAGTCAGGACCTTGATCACCGTCCTCAGCACTTTAGGCGCCAGATCTTCCTCCTGGAGCCTCATGCGGTCTTCATGCCCCGCAAAGGCCCACATCCGGTGGGAATGATGCTGGAGGGGAGCAATGCGGCACTGAAGGAACTCCTTCACCATCTTGGTCACCGTCACATCGAGCGCCCTCAAACTCTGGAAGCGATGCCAGATGAAGGCAAGCCGGGGGCTCGTGAGCGCCTCATGACCCCAGCCTGAGTTGGGGACAACAGGTGAGGTTGGGCGCGAGAGCAGGGGGCTGGGCACTCCGACGTCCACGTACAACCATCGCTCTCGGAACCCGGCCGTAGGAGGAGGAAGGCTGAAATCGATCCTTGAGGCAGCCGTCTCCGACATGGCAAGGAAGCTCACGCACCCCGAGCATTGAGTGGGGTCACTCAGGCGCAAAGAGAAGAAATGGCGCAGGAGGGCAACGGAAGGAGGAATGCCCACCATGGCCTCACACACAAAGGCAAAAACAGCGAGGAGAGTAATGGATTCGGGACCCAGGTGCATCATGTGGATCTAATAATGGGAGAGCACCGCATTGAAGAAGGCAGAAAAGGGGGGAACCAGACCCGCCCACAGGGCATCGGCGAAGAATCAGACCTCCGTAACGACCCTATCGAAGGATGAATGAGATGCAAGCCAGACCATCGTCCTCCCGCATTCATTGAAGATGGTGGCGAGAGCAGAGTCGACCTTGTCCAGGGCTTCTAGGTTGAGTATGATTGACCGACCGATGCGGGAGCCGCTGCCGGCGGCGAGCGGGGCGAAGATGCGGGCTTCTTCCCCCTTTCCTTCTTCGTTGGTGCCATGACGATGGGAAGGGGGAAAAGTTCGAGTTGGATTGGAAGCGGAGGTTGGAGCTCATGGAAGAAGGAAGGACAAGGGATGCGCGAACGGCGAAAAGGGGAAGACTGTGTGCAACCACGGCTCCGCCTAGCCGGGCGCGTAATGAGGAGCGTGGGGAAACGGACTCGCCCACGTCCACTCAACTGCCACGCGGCACCCAAGGCCACAGGCTGTTGGGGCCCGTGGCGCTTCGCACTTGCCCCTTCGCTTCTCTGCTAAGCCAAGTCCAGGCGCGCCTTGGGCCCGGGGGCTACTGTCGGCGTTCTGGGAATGGGGGTACCCAGACTTGCCTGCCTACGGCCTGCAGCGTGGCTCAAGGAGTGGCCCAGTACGTCCCAACTTCATCGACTCAAGCTCAAGACCCTCGCGAGGGGCCAAGCCTCACGGGGCGGACGACAGGCAGCTTCCTCAGGCACAGCCTCGTCAGGAAGGCTGGCGAGGAGGCAGAGAGATCAAGGCAGGGGTACCTCGTGAGGTGCCCGTGACGCAAGCCATGACGACCGAAGCCAGGCGGGCGCCAGGCAGGCGCCGTCCTGCGTAGTGTCCTTGTTTCCTCTTTGGTGCAAAGGGGGCAAGCGCAGGCGAAGGTATCAGGCAAAGGCTACCATTTTGGTGCAACGAGACCAAGACCAGCAGAACGGCAGGATGGAGGTCACCGTGGACCCCATGACGGCGTCATCATCAGAGCCTTTGGCAGGCGAGGACCAACTTTAGTCAGGATAAATATACTAGATGTTCCCCTTCAAAATGGCCAATTGTTGGCGCCCTTCCCACTCAATATTTGGGAAGAGGACTAGGGCCTCGCTCTATAAATAGGGCTAGCCACCACAGTAGAAAGGGATCCGGATCCAATCCTTCCCAAGAGACAACACCACCACAAGAACATCCCTCGTGAGGCTGTTCTACCTTTGTATTGTTCATCATCAGCCCAAGAGGCAATCCACCACACACACACTGGAGTAGGGTATTACACCACAATGGTGGCCTGAATCAGTATAAACCTCGTGTCTCTTGTGTTGTTCATCTTCGCTAGCCTAGATCCTTTGCGAGGCGACGAGATGTGAGTTGGTAGAGGAGCGATCTTCGCGCGCACCCCAGAGTTCGAACCTTAAGGGTCTGCCGGAACCCGAAATCCGACAATTAACACTGCCCTTTCCTCATCTGACGGACCACGGCCGACTGAGAGGCTGCGTACTTTATCAAGTTTTTTCTGAAGTTGGCGCACTGTCCGTGTAAGAGACCCAAACTCTCGCGCTCCCCAAGGCTTAAGAGTCCGCTACAGATGTTCAAGCGCGTGTGCAACACCTCTTAACCTGGGGTCATGTTGCTGCTCAGTCCAAGCATCCCTAACCACACGATCATAATCTACATGTGTCTGCCAAACATTCTCATATCTGAAACACCTCTTGGTCTCTGACTCATTGGTAGGTTTTCTCTTATCTCTGCTACAACGAAGCAATGATCGGACTTGGCTGCACTAATTGTTGGGGAACGTAGTAATTTCGAAAAAATTCCAACGCACACGCAAGATCATGGTGATGCATAGCAATGAGAGGGGAGAGTGTTGTCTACATGCCCTTGTAGACCGTAAGCGGAAGCGTTAGAACAACGCGGTTGATGTAGTCGTACGTCTTCACGGCCCGACCAATCAAGCACCAAAACTACGGCACCTCCGAGTTCTAGCACACGTTCAGCTCGATGATGTCCCTCGAACTCCGATCCAGCCGAGTGTCGAGGGAGAGTTCCGTCAGCACGACGGCGTGCTGACGATCTTGATGTTCTACCGTCGCAGGGCTTCGCCTAAACACCGCTATGATATTATGGAGGTGGACTATGATGGAGGGGGGCACCGCACACGACTAAGAGATCCAAGGGATCAATTGTTGTTGTGCCTAGAGGTGCCCCCCTGCCCCCGTATATAAAGGAGCCAAGGGGGAGGGGGCGGCCGGCCAAGGAGGGCGCGCCAAGAGGGAGTCCTACTCCCACCGAGAGTAGGACTCCCTTCTTTCCTAGTTGGAGAAGGAGAAGGGGGAAGGAGGAGGAAGAGGAGAAGGAAAGGGGGGGGGGGCGCCGCCCCCTCTCCTTGTCCTATTCAGACTAGGGAGGGGAGGGAGCGCAGCCCACCTCTTGCCTCCTCTCCTCTTCTCCCTTAGGGCCCATGAAGGCCCATTAACCCCCGGGAGGGTTCCGGTAACCCCCCCCCCCCGGTGCTCCGTTAAAATCCCGATTTCACCCGGAACCATTCCGATATCCAAATATAGGCTTCCAATATATCAATCTTTATGTCTTGACCATTTAGAGACTCCTCGTCATGTCCGTGATCACATCCGGGACTCCGAACAACCTTCGGTACATCAAAACTTATAAACTCATAATAAAATTGTCATCGTAACGTTAAGCGTGCGGACCCTACGGGTTCGAGAACTATGTAGACATGACCTAGAAGTATTCTCGGTCAATAACCAATAGCGGAACCTGGATGCTCATATTGGCTCCCACATATTCTACGAAGATCTTTATCGGTCAAACCGCATAACAACATACGTTGTTCCCTTTGTCATCGGGGCATGTTACTTGCCCGAGATTCGATCGTCGGTATCCAATACCTAGTTCAATCTCGTTACCGGCAAGTCTCTTTACTCGTTACGTAATGCATCATTCTGTAACTAACTCATTAGCTACATTTCTTGCAAGGCTTATAGTGATGTGCATTACCGAGACGGCCCAGAGATACCTCTCCGACAATCGGAGTGACAAATCCTAATCTCGAAATACGCCAACCCAACATGTACCTTCGGAGACACCTGTAGAGCTCCTTTATAATCACCCAGTTACGTTGTGATGTTTGGTAGCACACAAAGTGTTCCTCCGGTAAAACGGAGTTGCATAATCTCATAGTCATAGGAACATGTATAAGTCATGAAGAAAGCAATAGCAACATACTAAACGATCAAGTGCTAAGCTAACGGAATGGGTCATGTCAATGTCACACCCTGATTTTCATGCCACTACACTTAAGCTAACAATCATGATAAAATGTGGTTTGACAAAAACTTTTGAGTGTTTTGGACCTTGCCTTGATTGGTTTTTGTCTGTTGTTTGCAAGTGCTCTAAAAATAAAATAAATCCTCCAACTCTTATACTCCTTCTCCTTGATCCAAAAACCTTTCCCAATGATCATGCCATGTGTATAGGACATAAAAATAATTTCTTGCAAAAATAATTTGGCCGAATAGTATTTTCAAAAATTAGTTTTTCAAAAACCCCTGAATTGAGGTTTACACTTCAAGTACTTAATTAAGGGCAGTAAAAATCTTTCCATAAATATATTTGACTCTTATTAGATATAGTATACCCAGAAATCACAAAAATATAATTTTAAAAGTTATTTTCCTATTTTATTTAAAAGCTTTTCTTAAGGCAAAAAATGGTCTTTAATAGGGAAAAATTATTTTATTGTTCCAAAAATATTTGACAAAACCTAGGGAAACTCAGTGGACATATATTGTCCATATATAAGAGTTTCAACACATGGTCATGTTCAAAATATTGGTCAAATCCCTCAAAAACCCTTTTTGCATATTTCAAGCTTTTGAAATATTTACAAAGGAAATATTCTCCAAAAATTCCATGAAAATTCTATCAGGTCACATATGCCATGTTTGATGATCTTGACAAGTATCATGTCATGGAGAATAGTATAACCCCATGAAATCCCCTCAAAACCATTTCTGTCCATTTTGAAGTTTGAGAAACTTTACATTGCCAAACATGTCCAGATGCTCTCAAATCTTTTGAACATTCTCAAGTGGTCTAATCATTCATCTAGACCAAATGGCACAAGTTGGAGAAAATGTTATATTGATCAAAGTGCCCCAAAACCCTCTCTGACCAGAATCTAATTTGAACAACTTTGTACTACCAACTTTTTCTCCTTGACCCCAACTTTGGTGAGCATATTCACATGACCAAATGAGGCCACTACACCAAGTGGTGCATCAAGGAGAAGTGATTTGCTCAACTAGATCTACACAAGTTCATTTCTGCTAATTTCTAGGGTTTACAAAAGTTGCATTGGCAACTGTGCCCAAATAATCTCTAAATTGGTGGAAGGCCCTAATTATATGTGTCATTTAATCCTGTGGAGTCTCATGACAAATGGAAATCATCTACTTTCCCAAACCATTATCAAACACCTTCTGGCACTTTACCAAAATGCCACTTTTGACCTCTTCCACTAATCTCCATGGGCTCAACTTTGTACCAAAGCTGCTCCTGACCCTCTTCTACCCACCAGTAACCACCCCCTGGACATTGCTCAATGATTGAGGGGTGAAACACCCCATTTACCTTCCTGGACAATAGCATTCTTCTCCTTTCTCACCTCCCTCCTCACTCCAGTGGATCTCCAGGGCACTGCCAGACATGAGTGGGCACGCCCCTGCCCCTTAAACAATGCCATGGCAGCCAAAGGCAGGCTCTGGAGCGCGCTACAGTGCGCTCCCGCACTGTAGCCGCCCCCTGCCAAGCACCTCCGGCCACCTCGGGCCTCCCCAGCGCGCCCGACGATGATCCTCGACGTCCGCAACACGCCACAGCCTGGTCCTTCTCCTTCTTCTCCCTCCTCTCGCCCCAGCTCGCACGCGTGCCGGCCGCCCGAGAGCTCCAATGGGCAGCCTCACACGCGCGACGCCTCTGACCCGTCCCCACTCCCTCTCTTCCTTCCTGGCGCCCTACTCGACTCCCACGAACGCTGTAGACAGCCCCGAGCCTCCTCCCGTGGCCACTACGGCCATTTCCGCGGGTGCCCGTAGGCCACGTCCACGGTGAGCCACGGCCTCGCTATATAAGGCCGCCCGAGGCCTCTCTCTGGAACCCTTTCGCCCTCTCTCCCTCCCGTACGTCACCCAGACCCATCCAACCCTCTCGCCGAGCCCTCCGTCGCTCCCCATGGCCGGAGCCGAGCCGCCGGACTCCGCCTAAGTTCGGGCTATCCCGAGCCTCTCCTCTCCCCCTAGCCACTCCAGTGCCCCCTCACCACCACCACTGACTCGCCTCGCACTCCATCCCCTCCTCCTCGTGCCTTCCTTGCCTTTCCGAACCCCGCCGTCAGCCCCGGTCCGTCGCACCCGAAGCCCTCCTCTTCCCGGGCTCCCCCGTGGGCGTGTAGCACATGGACGGGTGCGCCGCGGCGTGCTGAAGCCGCCGGTGTGCCGGGCGCCGCCGGAGGTGGCCCGTGCCGCCCGGGAGAGCGCCGGCGCCCGCTCGGCCTCGCCTCCCCTGCCTATGCTCTGTTCGAGCGGGAGGTAGGAGACGGCCTGAGCACCAGGCCCCGCTCGTCAGTGACCCGGTGGGTGGGCCCCGTCCGTTTAAGTGGAAACGGCTTTGGCTGGATCCGCCTCCCCTGCGCGAAGGCGCACCCCCGTGAAGCCGCCTTCGACGTGGCCTCCCAGCGGGCGCGCGCGAGAGGCTGGGCCAGGCCCAGTGCGCTGCCCCGCTAAGTCTCGCTCAGTGCACGCTACTGCCTCCCTAGATCCAGCCCATTTAGGTAAATTCCTTTTCTTTTTCTTTTTCTGTGGACTGGTAAAATCCAATGAATATTCATATTAAGTCCAAATTTGATGATTCAAATTTCTAGTGACTCTATAAATCATGATCTACCTGTTGGTGCAACATGCACATTTTTCCAGGAACTTTTTCTTCATAAACATTTATCAAATCTTGTTTTTCCATTTTTGTCATGAACTTTAGAAAATCACAGAGAGCCCATTTTTGATCCAAATGCCATGATTCAAATTCCTAGATGCTTCTAAGTTCATAACTTAGTTTATGAACATTTTTCTTAATACTTTCTGTACCCCACAAAATAATGAGCAATTTCTTCATATTTGTCAACTTTGCAAATTCATAGGAAATTCATTTGAACTCCAAATCCAGTGAAACCAACTCCTAGATGCTTCTAAAATCATCATTTGTTAAATGGGTGCCTCTGCTCATTTATGAAAATAATGTTTCTGTACACTTCTTGCAAACCCATTAATCCCTTGATTCCATCATATTGAAATGTTCAGAGATGTCCATTGATCAAATCCTAATGAAACCACTTTGGTCACCCCTCATATGACCAGAGGTATCCAAGAAAAGTCCAACTCATATTTTTAGAGCACTTTTATTTCCTGCCTTGTTGTGTTGCTTATTATGGTTGCTTTCGACGATAGTTGACGAAGTAGACGAAATGCTCGGAGTTGGACCAGAGATATTTGAAGACCTTGAAGACTTTGTTAAAACAGGCAAGCAGCCCTTTGACCATGTCTATGAAACCCTTTTTATGCATGTCATATAGCACCATATTGTTGTTGCATCGGAATCATGATGAGGTGGTATCCACTTTGATGGTTTGCCACCGTACTTCCTCGTTGATACTTGCATTGTGCATAACCCTAACTTCTTATGAGGGTTATGACGGTGGGAGTAGATAGGATGCTAAAGTAGTGCTATGCAAAAAGGGACGGGAATATGCATGGTGATGGAGACAAAGTATTTTCAAAAGACTTTTCGAAAACCCCATTGGGTGCCACTTATGCCCGGGGGAGATGATGAGTTGGGTAGCCACTTGATGACGAAGTGGTGTACCGAGGCAAGTGTGTGTTGTTTTCAAAACGGATTGGTTTAAGTTCCGACCGTTATTCCAACCTTACATGCGCAACCACTCTACCCTTATATGGGAAAGGGCATTATTGATTACCTAGACCGATACTAGCTTGGAGCCCGCATTACTAGTGACGGGAGAGTTGTTGGTGCGCTCTCTCGGGATGGGGTCGTGCCAGGTAGGGCGGCCATGACTATTTTCACAGGGCACCGGACACACCGTTGGTACCCCGTGCTTGTGGTATGTGATGAATATGGGAGCGAGGCTCCACAACTTTATGATGTGAAATGTTAGGCACGGGGGTTACTACCAATCGAGTGGACTCCATGTTAGTATCGTCTAGGGAAAGATAGTGATCGGGTGCTTACCCCGGGTACTTGAGGTACCACGAGTCGTGGATGACACGAAAGTTCCCCGGATCTTGTGGGTAAAGTGTGCAACCTCTGCAGAGTGTAAAACTATTCGAACAGCCGTGTCCACGGTCAAGGACAGTTGGGTAACCGCTCTTGGGCTACGTCCACATGTTTACAAACCGTGTGTGTGTGTTGATAAAACTACTTGGGTCAAGTCAAGGGACTTGATATGATTGAGTTGGGTTGGTGCCCACTCTACTTATGTTGATATCTGTAACCTGTCCTCATTGTTACTTGAATTCCCTTGATGCATGTCTTACAAGTTGTTGAACATGTCATTGCACTCAAAACTAGCTTTCTGCAAAAATTTACCTATATCATGCATTGTTGTATCTTGAACCAAAACATGGGTTGCTTGCGAGTACATTCAAAGTACTCATTGGCTTGCCACTGGTTATTTTATTGACCAGGCATGAAAGAACATGATATGATGAAGAATACTTCGATGACGAACATGCGAGCTAGGACGCTTCCCAGTCAGAATGCCTGTAGGGTTAAGGTAGATGGCATGGGTCCAAGTTATCGACGAAGATTTCCGCTGCAATGTTATCCTCAAGACTTGACCATAATGGTCCTACTTGTGTAATATGGTATGTATGGATGTAAGCCTCTTGTTATTTAGCTTCTGTGTGTTCAGTGAGCATTGATCTCTGGGATCACTGTACACGTGCATTCGGTGATCACGACTTATGAGTCGGGGTCCCCACAGTCAATCACATCATTCTCCTAATGATGTGATCCCGTTAATCAAATGACAACTCATGTCTATGGTTAGGAAACTTAACCATCTTTGATAAACGAGCTAGTCAAGTAGAGGCATACTAGTGACACTATGTTTGTCTATGTATTCACACATGTATTATGTTTCCGGTTAATACAATTCCAGCATGACTAATAAACATTTATCATGAAATAAGGAAATAAATAATAACTTTATTATTGCCTCTAGGGCATATTTCCTTTAGTCTCCCACTTGCACTAGAGTCAATAATCTAGTTCACATCGCCATGTGATTCAACACCAATATTCACATCTGTATGTGATTAATACCCATAGTTCACATCGTCATGTGATCAACACCCAAAGGGTTTACTAGAGTCAATAATCTAGTTCACATCGCTATGTGATTAACACCCAAAGAGTACTAAGGTATGATCATGTTTTGCTCGTGAGAGAAGTTTAGTCAACGGGTCTGTCACATTCAGAGCCGTATGTATTTTGCAAATATTCTATGTCTACAATGCTCTGCCCAGAGCTACTCTAGCTAATTGCTCCCACTTTCAATATGTATCCAGATTGAGACTTAGAGTCATCTGGATCGGTGTAAAAGCTTGCACCAATGTAACTCTTTCCGACGGGCTCTTTTTATCACCTCCATAATTGAGAAACATCTCCTTAGTCCTCACTAAGGATATTCTTGACCGATGTCCAGTGATCTACTCTTAGATCAAAATTGTATTCCTTTGCCAAACTTAGAGCAAGGTATACAATAGGTCTGGTTCACAGCATAGCATACTTTATAGAACCTATGACTGAGACATAGGGAATGACTTTTCATTCTCTTTCTATTTTCTGCCATGGTCGGGTTTTGAGTCTTACTCAACTTCACACCTTTGCATCACAGGCAAGAACTTTTTCTTTGACTGTTCCATTTTGAACTACTCCAAAATCTTGTCAAGGTATGTACTCATTGAAAAATCTTATCAAGCGTCTTGATCTATCTCTATAGATCTTGATGCTCAATGTGTAAGCAGCTTCACCGAGGTCTTTCTTCGAAAAACTCCTTTCAAACACTTCTTTATGCTTTCCAGAAAATTCTACATCATTTCCGATCAACAATATGTCATACACATATACTTATCAGAAAGGCTGTACTGCTCCCACTCACTTTCTTGTAAATACAGGCCTTTCCAAAAAGTATGTATAAAACCATATGCTTTGATCAACTCATCAAAGCGTATATTCCAACTCCGAGATGCTTGCACCAGTCCATTGATGGATCGCTGGAGCTTGCACATTTTGTTAGCACCTTTCGGATCGACAAAACCTTCTGGTTGCATCATATACAACTCTTCTTCCAGAAATCAATTCAGGAATGCAGTTTTGATATCCATTTGCCAGATTTCATAAAATGTGGCAATTGCTAACATGATTTGGACAGACTTAAGCATCGTTACGAGTGAGAAAATCTCATCATATTCAACACCTTGAACTTGTCGAAAACCTTTGGCAACAAGTCGAGCTTTGTAGATAGTAACACTACTATCATTGTCCGTCTTCCTCTTGAAGATCCATTTATTTAACTTTGCTTGATGATCATCGAGCAAGTCAACCAAAGTCCATACTTTGTTCTCTTACATGGATCATATCTCAGATTTTATGGCCTCAAGCCATTTCACGGAATCTGGGCTCATCATCGCTTCCTCGTAGTTCATAGGTTTATCATGGTCTAGTAACATGACTTTCAGAATAGGATTACCGTACCAGTCTGGTGCGGACCATATTCTGGAAGACCTACGAGTTTCTGTAGAAACTTGATCCGAAGTTTCATGATCATCATCATTAACTTCCTCACTAATCGGTGTAGGCATCACTGGAACTGATTTCTGTGATGAACTACTTTCCAATTTGGGAGAAGGTACAATTACCTTATCAAGTTCTACTTTCCTCTCACTCACTTCTTTTGAGAGAAACTCCTTCTCTAGAAAGGATCCATCTTAGCAACGAATCTTGCTTTCAGATCTGTGATAGAAGGTGTACCCAACAGTTTCCTTTGGGTATTCTATGAAGACGCACTTCTCCGATTTGGGTTCGAGTTTATCAGGTTGAAACTTTTTCACATAAGCATCACAACACCAAACTTTAAGAAACGACAACTTTGGTTTCTTACCAAACCACAGTTCATAAGGCGTCGTCTCAATGGATTTTGATGGTGCCCCATTTAAAGTGAATGCAGCTGTCTCTAATGCATAACCCCATAATGATAGTGGTAAATCGATAAGAGACATCATAGGTCGCACCATACCCAATAAAGTGCGGTTACGACGTTCGGACACACCATAACGATGTGGTGTTCCATGTGGCGTGAGTTGTGAAACTATTCCATGTTGTTTTATATGAAGGCCAAACTCATAACTCAAATATTCTTCTCTACGATCAGATCGTAGAAACTTTATTTTCTTGTTACGATGATTCTTCACTTCACTCTGAATTTCTTTGAACATTTCAAATGTTTCAGACTTGTGTTTCATTAAGTAGATATACCCATATCTGCTCAAATCATCTGTGAAGGTCAGAAAATAACGATACTTGCCACGAGCATCAACACTCATTGGATCACATACATCGGTATGTATTATTTCCAATAAGTTAGTAGCTCGTTCCATTGTTCCGAAGAACGGAGTTTTAGTCATCTTGCCCATAAGGCACGTTTCACAAACATCAAATGATTCATAATCAAGTGATTCTAAAAGTCCATCTTTATGGACTTTCTTCATGCGCTTTACACCGATATGACCCAAATGGCAGTGCCACAAATAAGTTGCACTATCATTATCAACTTTGCATCTTTTGGCATCAATATTATGAATATGTGTATCACCATGATCAAGATTTAATAAACCATCAACATTGGGTGTATGACCATAGAAGGTTTTATTCATGTAAACAGAATAACAATTTATTCTCTGTCTTAGATGAATAATTGTATCGCAATAAACATGATCTAATCATATCTATGCTCAACGCAAACACCAAATAACAATTATTTAGGTTCAACACTAATCTCGAAAATATAGGGAGTGTACGATGATGATCATATCAATCTTGGAACCACTTCCAACACACATCGTTTCTTCTCCCTCAACTAGTCTCTGTTTATTCTGTAACTCCTGTTTCGAGTTACTAATCTTAGCAGCCGAACAAGTATCAAATACTCAGGGGCTACTATAAACACTAGTAAGGTACACATCAATAACCTGTATATCAAATATACCCTTGTTCACTTTGCCATCCTTCTTATCCACCAAATATTCAGGGCATTTCCGCTTCCAGTGACCATTTCCTTTGCAGTAGAAGCACTTAGTTTCAGGCTTTGGTCCAGCTTTGGGATTCTTCGCGGGAGTGACAACTTGCTTGTCATTCTACTTGAAGTTCCCTTTCTTTCCCTTTGCCCTTTTCTTGAAACTAGTGATCTTGTCAATCATCAACACTTGATGCTCTTTCTTGATTTCTACCTTCGTCGATTTCATCATCACGAAGAGCTCGGGAATCGTTTTCGTCATCCCTTGCATTATAGTTCATCACGAAGTTCCAGTAACTTGGTGATGGTGACTAGAGAACTCTGCCAATCACTATCTTATCTGGAAGATTAACTCCCACTTTATTCAAGCGATTGTAGTACTCAGACAATCTAAGTACTTGCTCACTAGTTGAGCAATTCTCCTCCATCTTTTAGGCGAAGTATTTGTCAAAAGATCTCATACCTATTGACACGGGCATGAGTCTGAAATACCAATTTCATCTCTTGAAACATCTTATATGTTCCATGAAGTTTCAAAAACGTTTTTGTAGTCCCGGTTCTAAGCCATAAAGCATGGTGCACAAAACTATCGAGTAGTCATCATATTGAGCTAGCCAAACATTCATAACGTCTGCATCTGTTCCTGCAATAGGTCTGTCACCTAGCGGTGCATCAAGGACATAATTCTTCTGTGCAGCAATGAGGATAAACCTCATATCACGGACCAAGTCCGCATCATTGCTACTAACATTTTTCAACATAGTTTTCTCTAGGAACACATATAAAAACATAGGGAAGCAACAACGCAAGCTATTGTTCTACAACATAATTTGCAAAATACTACCAGGACTAAGTTCATGATAAATTAAAGTTCAATTAATCATATTACTAAAGAACTCCCACTTAGATAGACATCCCTCTAATCCTCTAAGTGATTACGTGATCCATATCAACTACACCATGTCCGATCATCACGTGAGATGGAGTAGTTTCAACGGTGAACATCAATATGTTGATCATATCTACTATATGATTCACGCTCGACCTTTCAGTATCCGTGTTCCGAGGCCATATCTGTTATATGCTAGGCTCGTCAAGTTTAACCTGAGTATTCCGTGTGTGCAACTGTTTTGCACCCGTTGTATTTGAACGTAGAGCCTATCACACCCGATCATCACGTGGTGTCTCAGCACGAAGAACTTTCGCAACGGTGCATACTCAGGGAGAACACTTCTTGATAATTTTTAGTGAGAGATCATCTTAAAATGCTACCGTCAATCAAAGCAAGATAAGATGCATAAAGGATAAACATCATATGCAATCAATATAAGTGATATGATATGGCCATCATCATCTTGTGCTTGTGATCTCCATCTCTGAAGCACCGTCGTGATCACCATCGTCACCGGCACGACACCTTGATCTCCATTGTAGCATCATTGTCGTTACGCCATCTATTGCTTCTACGACTATCGCTACCGCTTAGTGATAAAGTAAAGCAATTACAGGGCGTTTGCATTTCATACAATAAAGCGACAACCATATGGCTCCTGCCAGTTGCCGATAACTTCGGTTACAAAACATGATCATCTCATACAATAAAATATAGCATCACGTCTTGACCATATCACATCACAACATGCCCTGCAAAAACAAGTTAGACGTCCTCTACTTTGTTGTTGCAAATTTTACGTGGCTGCTACGGGCTGAGCAAGAACCGTTCTTACCTACGCATCAAAACCACAATGATAGTTCGTCAACTTAGTGATGTTTTAACCTTCGCAAGGACCGGGCGTAGCCACACTCGGTTCAACTAAAGTTGGAGAAACAGACACCCACTAGTCACCTATGTGCAAAGCACGGCGGTAAAACCAGTCTCGCGTAAGCGTACGCGTAATGTCGGCCCGGGCCGCTTCATCCAACAATACCGCCGAACCAAAGTATGACATGCTGGTAAGCAGTATGACTTGTATCGCCCACAACTCACTTGTGTTCTACTCGTGCATATAACATCTACGCATAAAACCAGGCTCGGATGCCACTGTTGGGGAACGTAGTAATTTCAAAAAAAATCCTACGCACACGCAAGATCATGGTGATGCACAGCAACGAGTGGGGAGAGTGTTGTCTATATACCCTTGTAGACCGTAAGCGGAAGCGTTAGAACAACGCGGTTGATGTAGTCGTACGTCTTCACGGCCCGACCGATCAAGCACCGAAACTACGACACCTCCGAGTTCTAGCACACGTTCAGCTCGATGACGTCCCTCGAACTCCGATCCAGCCGAGTGTCGAGGGAGAGTTCCGTCAGCACGACGGCGTGGTGACGATCTTGATGTTCTACCGTCGCAGGGCTTCGCCTAAGCACCGCTATGATATCATCGAGGTGGACTATGGTGGAGGGGGGCACCGCACACGGCTAAGAGATCCAAGGGATCAATTGTTGTTGTGCCTAGAGGTGCCTCCCTACCCCCGTATATAAAGGAGCCAAGGGGGAGGGGGCGGCCGACCAAGGAGGGCGCACCAAGGGGGAGTCCTACTCCCGGTGGAAGGAGGAGGAAGGGGGAAGGAGGAGGAAGAGGGGAAGGAAAGGGGGGCGCCGCCCCCCCTCTCCTTGTCCTATTCAAACTAGGGAGGGGAGGGGGCGCAGCCCACCTCTTGCCTCCTCTCCTCTTCTCCCTTAGGGCCCATGAAGGCCCATTAACCCCAGGGACGGTTCCGGTAACCCCCCGGTGCTCCGGTAAAATCCCGATTTCACCCGGAACCATTCCGATATCCAAATATAGGCTTCCAATATATCAATCTTTATGTCTCGACCATTTAGAGACTCCTCGTCATGTCTGTGATCACATCCGGGATTCCGAACAACCTTCGGTACATCAAAACTTATAAACTCATAATAAAACTGTCATCGTAACGTTAAGTGTGCGGACCCTACGGGTTCGAGAACTATGTAGACATGACCTAGAACTATTCTCGGTCAATAACCAATAGCGGAACCTGGATGCTCATATTGTCTCCCACATATTCTACGAAGATCTTTATCGGTTAAACCGCATAACAACATACGTTGTTCCCTTTGCCATCGGCATGTTACTTGCCCGAGATTTGATCGTCGGTATCCAATACCTAGTTCAATCTCGTTACCGGCAAGTCTCTTTACTCGTTACGTAATGCATCATTCCGTAACTAACTCACTAGCTACATTGCTTGCAAGGCTTATAGTGATGTACATTACCGAGAGGGCCCAGAGATACCTCTCCGACAATCGGAGTGACAAATCCTAATCTCGAAATACGCCAACCCAACATGTACCTTCGGAGACACCTGTAGAGCTCCTTTATAATCACCCAGTTAAGTTGTGACGTTTGGTAACACACAAAGTGTTCCTCCGGTAAACGGGAGTTGCATAATCTCATAGTCATAGGAACATGTATAAGTCATGAAGAAAGCAATAGCAACATACTAAACGATCAAGTGCTAAGCTAACGGAATGGGTCATGTCAATCACATTATTCTCCTAATGATGTGATCCCGTTAATCAAATGACAACTTATGTCTATGGTTAGGAAACTTAACCATCTTTGATAAACGAGCTAGTAAAGTAGAGGCATACTAGTGACACTATGTTTGTCTATGTATTCACACATGTATTATGTTTCCGGTTAATACAATTCTAGCATGAATAATAAACATTTATCATGAAATAAGGAAATAAATAATAACTTTATTATTGCCTCTAGGGCATATTTCCTTCACTAATATGCCTAACTCGAGTATGAATAAAACGTTGCCGGAACTCCTCATTAGCAAAGCCTTGATCGATCCTTGCCTTGACATTCACGTCCCTGTTGGCGATTGTCCCAAGTATAGGGGACTCCGGTCCAACCGAGATCCTGAAAGGAGATATCATCAGTCACTTCCCGGAAGGCTCGCATCTGCTACTCTGGTCTTGCTGATTTGCTGAAGTGTTCGTAAGCTATAGTGTCTCGTTGAAATCTCCCATGCAAAAGCCACTCAGCACGCTGAATGGCATAAAGTGTACGTAGTTGCCTCCAACTGTTATGTCTATTCTCAGCTCGTGGTGCCCCATAGAACCCTGTAAATCTCCACTCTCAAGAATTGTGTTCATCATTTTTAACCATGACATCAATATGGCTTGAGCTATAGGATTTCAGCTCAACCAAAACTTTCTTGGAGCAGAATAGACCTATGCCACCACTTAGGCCCACACTGTCCATGGCAAAACAGCCTCCAAAACTGTTAGGACCCCGATCCTGAGTCACACCGATCTAGCATGTAACACATCATATCAGCTTGCGGCCTCACGCACGGTATTCCCACGGGTGCCACCTTACCTGGCCAGGGACCGTTTGCGTCTTTTGTCTCACGTATATGATAGTGCCGCTAGCATCCATATGACAAAGAACCCGGGCTGACATGGCTAGTTGTGAACCCAAAGTGGCACTAACTTACAGGGACAGGCATACATGACCCAACAACGAACGTGTCGGTCATCAGCGAGTGAATCCGGGCTGTAGCAGCTGGGCTAGCAGGACTCCGGTAAACCGGGCTGTAGCAGGCTAACAGGACTCCGGTATTCATCGCGTGACATTTCCCCGAAGGGACAGACACAGGAACGAAGAAAGACACATGCCGGCCAGCCTAAGTGTTCCGGAGCAGTAGCAAGCTACCATGGCTCAGTGGAAACACTAGGAGACATTTCCCGGTAAGAGTGGCTACCAAGGATAAACAACTAGGTTGTCAGATCCCACACATACCAAGCATTTCAATAACATACACACAATATGCTCGATATGTGCAAATACAACATGGCATCACAACATGACTCTACGACTCAAGTATTTTATTCAATAGGCTCCGAGGAGCGAGATATTACAAACATGGGTCTCATGACCCAACACTCAGAGCATACAAGTCAAAGCACATGCGGAAGCTTAACATGTCTGGGTACAGACATCTACAAATGAAAAGGCTGAGAAGCCTGACTATCTACCAGATCCTGCCGAGGGCACAAGATCGTAGCTGAGGTAACAAGCTAAACGTCGAAGTCCACGCGGTACTACTAGCGAGATTGAAGTCTCTCTGCAAAAACATAAATTAAGCAACGTGAGTACAAATGTACCCAGCAAGACTTACATCAGATCTAACTACATATGCATCATTATCAACAAGGGGATGGTGGGGTTTAACTACAGCAAGCCAGCTTTGACTCGGTGGCTATCCTGAACTACGACTGCAAGTAACTCTTTTGAGGTGGCGCACACGAGTCCACATATTCACCATATCAATACACCACTATGGATCCGCTCCCGTCTCCCTACGAGAACGCCATCCATAGCACTCACGCTTATCTTGCGTATTTGAGAGTATCCACTTTCACTTGTCTATGAACTGTACAGGCAACCCAGAAGTCCTTTATCGCGGACACGGCTATTCGAATAGATCATATTAACCCTGCAGGGGTGTACTTCTTCACACACGCTCTCACCACTTACCGCCGTTTACACGACATGTACTCGGCAACCTTCAAGCGGAAGCCCAGTGAGGGTGTCGGCCACGACCTGACTAACCACACAAGTCTCTCGTCCAAGTTTATCGCCTATTCGGGTTCCATCCGCAAGGAGATCTGGCCGGGGTGTCGCTCACGGCCCCAAACGATGTGTGCAGGGTTCCCAAGCCCACCATCCGGGTGCTACTTGGTACACCGGGCCACTGTGCCTAGTCTGTCCCAAGCCCACCTGTACCGGGTGCCACTTGGTAGACTACTAACACTACCTACAAACACCAGAAACTAGTTGCAACTCCTGGATAGAGATCAAGTTGATTAATAAGTCGAGAGAGCTTGGAGCGCCCGGAGCCTAATGTGTGGTAGTAACTGATCATGGATCACAAACACAGAACTCAGTTCCTGAGGACGGCTGCAATGAGACAACCCACCATGTACTCCTACATGGCCTCTCACCGCTACCTTTACCAAATCGTGTTCACACACTTAGCTCTCAACAATAGGACATGTTCACGCACCTCCAATTCATCCCCGATGAATCAGACCTGACTCAACTCTAAGCAGTAGCAGGCATGACAAACAAGCATGAATGAGTAGGCACAACATGGCTCAAACAACTCCTACTCATGCTAGTGGGTTTCATCTATTTACTGTGGCAATGACAGGTCATGCAAAGGATAAAGGGGTTCAGCTACCGCAGCAAGTAACAGATGAATCGTTGTTGTCCTAATGCAGTAAAAGAGAGCAGGAGCGAGAGAGTGGGATTTTATCGGAATGAACAAGGGGGTTTTGCTTGCCTGGCACTTCTGAAGATAATATAGTTCTTCATTGGTGTCATCGAACTCATAGTCGGAACGTCGTCTACTGAGAGGGGACGAATACCGGCAAACAAGGAAGAACACAATCAATGCAATGCAACAATATGATGCATGATCATGACATGGCAATATGATGTGGTTTGAGCTAATGCAACTAGCAACAATTTAAATGAAGTTGGTTTGAATACAAGATTCAAATTCAAACTCCATATGTGATTATTCAAATGCCGTTTAATTGATTTGACCTAAACAGTGAACAAAAGTTGTTCTAACATGTATGAAAATGGTACAGATGGATAGATTGGATTTTTCTGATCATCTTTCATATATAAATTATTTTATTTGGAGTTACGGTTGATTTTCTATGAATTTTAGAAGTTTATACTAATTTCTGAAATTTCCTATATAAGAATAAATCCAGAAAATAAGTTACTGCGTCAGCATGACATAGGTGTGACGTCAGCAGGTCAACTGGTTCGGCCAGGTCAAACCTGACCTGTGGGACCCACTTGTCAGTAGCTAATTAGACTAACTAATTCTGATTAATCCTAAACTAGGTTAATTAGCAGAGGGCCCCACCTAGTCAACTAGGTCAGCGGGGTCAAATCCGCCGGTCAACGGGTCAAAGCCTGCCGGCGTTTAGCCGCCGGCGAGGCCAGACGCGGCGGCGTGCTGCGGGATTTGCCCACAGGGCGCCGTTTGGCGCGCGAAGCACAGCTACGGGATGCGGACGCTCGTCCACATCCAACTGTGGTGGTGGCGCGGCCGAGGAGTGGCCGGAGTGGTGCCGGCGACGAGCTCGGCGGCGGCCGAAGCTCGGGTGCAAGTGGGGATGGGTCTGCGGTGCACAAACGAGCGAGGCGAGGTGCCACGGTGGCTCTACGCGATGCGGGGAGCGCGTTGAGCGCATGCCCGAGACCAAATGGTCACCGGAGCATCACCGGCGACGAGTGCGGGCGGCGGCGCGTCCGGGTGAGTGTGGTGTGGTCGCTACGGTGCGCAGCAGAGCGAACGGAGAGGGGGGGGATAGGCAGAAGCTCACGGTGATCGTCGTGGGGTGGACGGCGAGCTCGGGGAAGGCCGGATGGCGACGAGTCGACGAAGGGGATCCGCGGCGGCCGACGATGAAGAAGAGGTCGGTGACGGCGTTTTGAGCCGTCCGGCATCGAGTGAGTCGACGGGGAGGACGAGGGCGTCGAGGCGGAGGCCATGGACATGTCGGCGAGGCGAGGGAGGGCCTGTGGCCGCGGTGGTTCTAATCGGCGGCGACGGCTGCGCTCGGGTGGTGCGAGGGAGAGAGCCAGAGGAGGGAAGGAGCACGGGAGAGAGTGAGAGGGGCCAGGGGGGCTGCGGGGCGTCTCCAGGTGGTCCAGGAAGCGAGCAGGGAGGCGGGAGGAGGTGGAAGCAGGAGGTGGCCGCGGGTGCGCGCGCAGGCGACACGCCTCTGCCTACTGGCGCGAGGAGGAAGGCGGCAGGGAGGAGGCGGTGGTGGCCTGGGCCGGTCAGCTACAGTGCTGGGCCGGTTGTGCTGCAGGTAAGCGCTAGGTAACTTTCTTCTCTCTCTCTTTTGTTTCTTTTCTATTTCTGTTATTTTGTTTTGGTTTAGTTTGGAAACTAAACCATTTTAAAACTTTCTATAAATTTTTATGTGAGCTCAGAGAGCTAGTCCAAGGTCACATGCAAACTTACAAAATATTTGAACATTATTTCTTATATAGCAGAAATAATTCCAACCTAAATATATAATTGATTTAAATCAAAGACCCAAAATAAATTATTTCTGTGACTCCAAAAATATTGGTTTGAATTTTTCCTCATGCCAATACTTTCACAGAATAACAGTAACATTTTCTTGGACTCATTTGATGAGATTTAAATGTTGGTTATTTTTAGTGGTTTTTCTGAGGTTTTTGAAAATTTCTCAATTCAAGTTTCATTTGAATTTAAACATGATGCACACATGGAAGCTGGCATAGGTCAGACCAGAATTAGGGATGTGACAAAAACCCAATAAATTCTTTAAATCCTCCACTCTCTTTCCTCTAATCTTTGTCTCCATTACAAAGAGAAGAGAGGGAACTTCTTGCTTCACAATACTGCGAAGCTCGCGAACTGCCCCGGGTTCCCAAGCCCCGGCAGTTCCAGCTCAACACACTCATTGGGACGGGTAGGGCTGCCCTGCAGCCTCTGCCAAATTCTCAGGAGTTGGTTTTTTCTTCTTTGGTTAATGTTCCTCTGTCGAGTCATCTGTGTCCACAGTCCCTTTGTCCCCAGCAAGCCCCCCCCCCACGGTAGTACCAGCAGCACCCCCCATAGTGATCATGAGTGGCTTATTCACAACAGGCCTATAGACTTGCTCTGGTGCTCCCTTCCGTTTCTGCTGCTGCGACTACTTCGTTGGCGAATTAACTTCAACACCGGCTCCTTTCTCTCCATATGAGCTCGAGTTTTTGGATTCACGATGACTGCTTGTTTTCTGAGCTTGTTCTTTGGAAGAATTATCATTGGAAGTCGGATGTTTGTAGTCCTCAGGCGCTCGAAGATAGTCAACCCATTGTAGGTTTCCATGCTCATCCCTTGACCCCGAAGCTGGGAAATAGAGATCAGAATGACCCAAGCATCCGCAAGAGAAACAGAAGTATGGTAGTTGTTCATATTGGATGTCATAAGGGTCGACCGTCTTCCTCCTCGCCGAATCAATCAAAATCCATCATCTCAGGGGCTTCTCAACTTCAATGGAGACGCGAGCACGCAGAAAGGCCCCGGCATGATCAAACCACACCATTGTGGCATCCTTATCAATTTGTGCAGTGATCTTCAGACCCCACGCATCGTTCCTCATGTGGTAAGGTAAATTCAAGATCCTAGCCCATATCAGGAGCCGATCAAATCTGACCTCGTCCGGCCTCATATGCTCCTCAAATTCAGCCAAGACCACAACGTTCTTGCTTACATGCCACGGAGAACCACCCCAGATCCGATCTCCGTCTCGCTGATTTTCAAATTCTGCAACGAAAGTATTGGAGCTCATCGAGTTAAATTTGAGACCTCTAGGGTTTCCCCAAGCAGGTCTAAGAGCGTTGGTGGTTGTCTGGATGTGGAGTTGGTTCCGGTGCAGAATCTTCCCCGCCATCAACCACTTCTTTGGCCCCTCCTCGCGATCATCTACTATCAAAGGCGTAGCTTCCTCCTCTGATATGTCAAACTTTCCCAAAGCTTCCTCCAAGGGAGATCGAGTCGACCTATCCCTGTCAGATTCCGTCCGGCTGCCTCCATCGTCCCAGAATCACTGGAGCACACCGTCAATGAAGATCGAACGAGCCCCGGCTAGGTTCACTCGAAACCCTAATCGCCCTGGGCGTCGCCAGAGATATTAGGTTTTCGAAAAAAAACGTTTTCTTTTGGAAAATGATACCGCTAATACGGCCAACTCACACCTTGCATTGAGTTTCTGCCCAAACATTGGGTTGGAGTAGACTTTTTAGTTCCCGTAAAAACTACAGGATAGGCGAACTTTCCTGTGCATGAGCAAGGACGTTCCTTTGAGAACGCATCACGGGTTATTTTTCCAAAGGAAACCAGACCTACAAAAATTCCTGCACACCGAATGGGGCCTTATCTCCGTGCTCACCTCACTGACGAGATATCCGTCCGCATGCGCCCTAAGTTATCGTCGGCCTACCCCTGTGCATCCGCCCCACACCACCACCGAGCTCAACCTCCTCTGCATTGCTTCTGGTCCACCGCGCCACCATGAAGCTCGCAATCCTCCTCGGCCCCGTCTGATCTCTTTCGAAGCTGTCGTGGTCTAGATCCCTGTCCCTTAGCACAATATAGTGTCGGCCCCGGTCCAACCCCCAACCCTCCCAGTGCTCCCTCCTAATCTTCCACGGTCGTGGCCTCCATCACCAACATCGACAGTATCATGTATGGAAGAATCGACCAAGCATTGGCCTTGCGTTTCAATCTCCATCCCCGTAGGTTTAATTTCTTTGCAATATAGAGGTACAGAGTGTATTTTCTTACTCAAATAATGCCTTCCCGGATCATGGTTTATACTAGCAGAAGTTCATTTAGGCTGGTTGTAATGGGGAGTTGATTTAGGCTGTTTGTAATGGGGAGTATCATGTACTAGTATCATGCATATGATACTACCTCCCTAATGCATAGTATCATACATTAGTATCATATAGTACTTTATTTATTATCATGCATGGCACATACTATCATATCATTTATTATGATACGGTATCATAATATGATACTCAATCCTCTCTTTCTTCATTTCATTCTATGCCACCTCATCAAAAATTCCTAGTTGGCATGCATGATACTACTTATGATACTCCCATTACGACCAGCCTTAGGCTCAAAAAGTTTCCACTTATGTTCGATGAAACTACTCACCTAATCTTTCGGCAAGGATTCTAATATTTGGTTTTGGATTTGTATATTTTCTTCCACTAGGCCACACATGTGTTGTGCTTGCAATATTTGTTTTTGCTACAGAGATTCGGTGCTTCATATATATCCAACTAGATGAGGGCCCGCACGTTGTTGCGGGAATATTTTGCAGTATTTCAATGAGATTTTGGTTATATGATACATGAATATTTGAAGTAATTATTTTTGAAAGTATATAAGAATTAGATGTAATACCATAATAGAATGGAATTTTACATGCATGCATGTTTGCATGTTGAAGTGGATATTTAATATGCATAGTTGCATGTTGAGGTGGGTCTTTTCCTATGCATGTTGAATGATGAGGTGGCATGCTTGCATGTTGAGAGAAATATGTTAGTGGGGGCTAGCTATTTAGATATAGAAGATATGTGCTTGTACTTGCAGATGGATTGGAAATACAACCATGCTTCTCAGGTTCATCTTCTTCTTCCTGTTGTAACCACTACCCTCTTTTGCATTTTTGAATGAATCCGATACTACTGAAATATCCGTGCTACATATGTATCATTCTTCTACTTCTTTAGAGTTTCCAGCATTTCAATCATGCTTCCATTTTTTTATACTCTTGTTTTTTGTTAGATAGCATGAAAATTGATGCTTGCAAATATCCATGCTTTCGAATTGTTGTATTTCAGTGGATAGATTTTATAAGTACTCCAAAATTAGGTTGACAAATTATTGTTTTTCCTAGGAAATAGTATACATGTTTCTGGTTATATTGACAACAGACTATTTTAATATTAGCTAATTAATTGTATGTTCTTAAACTTATTTGCGAAATACAACTTCCCGCATTCAATCATGCTAGCAATTAAAAAAATCCATGCTTCCAGTTTGTTTGATATATGTTACGAAATAATGAAGCTGATGCTTCCTAGTAGCCATGGTTCCTACTCTTCTTACATATGTTTCTATGGTATAGCAAATTTTGCTTCAAGCCATGTAAGTGTATGCTTATTTTTATTGTAAAATCATTTTGATCGAATCATTAGCAGACATATGTGCTTCAACCACTACTATTATGTGCTTCAACCTGTGCCAGTGTTACTTCTATTGGCGAAACTTTATTGTACATACATTTTTGCACCTTTTATTTTAGCAACAACTATTAGTGTGTGCTTTCTTCTTTCTCACTCAATGCTTCTAATGTACAGACAAATGCACCCTATTCCAAATGGGCTTCTTTGTGTCCACAAGATGCATTGCAATGACATGACTGCGCTATAACCGAGACAAACAAGTGACTGCTCTAAGTTGTAGGTTGTACTGGAACAATGGAGAGCTCGTGATACCCGAGGATCTTGTCCATGACCAACTTGTAAAAAGTGTTGTTGTGCAGTCTTCTATTTAGTTGCAAAAAGGAATTGTAATATGTTTTGCATACCTGTGAATTTTTTTCAAGGCCTGATCATTCTTGTTGTGCTTGCTGATGATTTCTTTGCGAAGCAAATGTTTCCATTATACAAGAAAAATGCTTCCTTTGCACCAAATAATTATTTTCATATCCTCAAAACGTAACATAGATTAAATCTTTCAGTTAAACAATACTTTTCTACTGCGCCACAAAGCATATGCTTCTATAGTTTGGAATGTTTCCATGGCACAAAATCAAGCTCGGCTTTGCATAAAAATACGTCTCGGAAAAACGTAGGTGTACTAGATGCACATTATCTCCCGTATGCTTCTAACGGTTAAACGGAATGTTGCCCTGACTTGAAGCCCCTTTCACCGAGGATGAAACATGGCAAGCCGTGAAATGCTTACCGGTTTGGAAGGCGTCAGGCCCCAACGACTTCACTTCAAAAATTTTGTGCGCTTGTTTGGGACATCATCAAGTAGGACATTTGCAATGCTTGACAAATTCTACTACATGAACGGGAGGGGCTTCCAAAAACTCAACGAGACCCTTCTCACCCTACTACCTAAGAAGCCCGACGCCGCATCATTTTCGGACTACCGCCCATCAGTCTCATCCATATGATCGCTAAACTTTTCGCCAAAGTACTTTCCTTGCGCCTCACTCCAAGGCTGAGCTCGATGGTCTCCACGAACCAAAGTGCATTCATCGCCGGACGGTGCATCCACGACAACTTTCTTCTTGTTCAGCAGACGGTGCGCCTCCTTCACAGCCTCAAGGTCCCTCGCATGCTCCTGAAGCTCGACATTGCCCGGGCCTTCGACTGCGTTTCATGGCCTTTCCTATTGCAGATCCTCCAGCACCTTGGCTTCGGCTCTCGCTGGCGAGACTGGGTCTCAATCCTCCTCTCTACCACATCGACGCGGGTCATGATCAACGACCACCCAGGTCCCCCCATCAACCATGCTGCGGCCTCCGGCAGGGAGACCCGATATCCCCAATGCTATTCACCATCGTCATCGACGTCCTAAACTCGCTTCTCCTCCGTGCGGTTGACAATGGCCTCCTCCAGCGGCTAAAGACGCGCCACACGGCCTCGAGCATCTCCCTCTACGCAGACGACGTTGTTATTTTCTGTCAGGCCGATAGCCACGACATTGCTACCGTGCGTGAGCTTCTTCAGGTGTTTGGGGTGGCATCGGGCCTCCACACAAACTTCGAGAAATGCTCTGCGACGCCAGTCCGGTGCAGCGACGACCACATTGACACGATCCCATCTGAGATGCAATGCCCGGTTAAGCATTTCCCTATCCAATACCTGGGGCTACCGCTCTCCATCCGTAAGCCACCCACCTCGAGCCTCCTTCTGATCGTCCACAAGCTCGAGAGGAAGCTGTCCACCTGGCGCGCTTCACTTCTATCGAAAGGTGATCGGCTTGCCTTGGTCCGCCATGTCCTATGTGTGATCCCGACGCACTTCCTCATCGCCATTGCATTCAACAAATCGATCCTCAAGCGGGTCAACCGGATCATCCGAGGCTTCCTTTGGGCCAGTAGCAACAACGCGTGCGGCAGGAAATGCCTCATCAACTGGCAGAAAGTCTGCAAGCCTATCTCCCTTGGCGGGCTGGGCGTCCGTGACCTTTATCGCTCTGGGATCGCATTGCGAACACGCTGGCTATGGCTACAACGCACTGACCCCTCGCGGTCTTGGAGCCACCTTCATCTCCCACATGATCCGGACGTCACCGCCATCTTTAGGGCGTCCATTACCTGGCAGGTTGGCAACGGGGCCAGCTGCAAATTCCGAAGCGACCACTGGATAGATGGAAGATCCGTGGCAGAGATTGCTCCCCTCTGGGCCAAGGTCGGCGCCACAGGGATACACAGCATCATTTCTGAGAGTTAGCCTTTTGTGTTTTTGGGGATGAGCAACCCTTTGATCTGTTTGCTCCAACGCCCGCAAACATGTCTATAGTGCACATGGCTTGCGCGTGGTTGTAATCTCTTGTTGTAACTCTTTTTCTATCAATGAAAAGATACGCAACTTACGTTTTCGCGAAAAAATATAATTAGCATAATTCTCGGAAAGCAGGAAACAAATCATAGCCATAATTACTGGAGCAATGCTACACGGACGGATGTTTTGTACTTACTTTACGGGGTGCTTACGTGGGATAAAATGATTGGAGGAATAGGGGGTGG
>NC_041387.1:107266429-107318330 GCF_002162155.2 Triticum dicoccoides | reverse complement strand
TTTTTCTTGAAGATTAGTTAGTTAAAGAATCCCGTAAACCCCCTGTATCACCCCGTTGATGTAGAATTTTCGAAAAAACAATAACCGGGCCCATGCATACATTAACGAATCCATTAATCATGCGCCGGAGTTTACTTGCTAATCTGACGGCCAGCGTGTATCTGATCCAATGGCCGTGGACTGGTCTGGTAGTGAAGTATGAGTAGTCTGATGCCTAGTGCTCTCTTTTTTTTGAGTAACCTCATATTACTTGTCGCATAGATACATTCATATGGATCAATGGAATAATACTTAGAACTTTTTCTTGAGCAAAGTAATACTTATAACTGACTCTTTATTTTTATTTTCTTACCATATCCAGTAGGAGTATATTGGGAGGAGAATCGAACAGAATCAATTACTGCGGTTGCATGCATTGTAATCATCTCTAGCATGTCTTCTTGTAAACTTCCTTTGCCAATGCGTACAATAAATACATGAGATGTCAGCCGGCCCTAGAGCTGCGCGATTCATCCCAATCTACCCCGCAACATGGCCAAGCCCAAAGCCAAGCGGCTCAAATCGTCTCCCAACGACGCTGCAGCGGCCGACGGCGTGGCCGCGAGCGCCATCGCTTCCTCGTACAACGACCACATACGCCCGCTCCTGGACGCCGTCGACCGGCTGCGCCATCTCAATGTCTCGCAGGACGGCATCCAGCTGCCCACCATCGTCGTCGTCGGCGACCAGTCCAGCGGCAAGTCCAGCGTGCTCGAGGCGCTCGCCGGCATCAGCCTCCCGCGCGGCCCGCATCTGCACCCGCGCGCCGCTCGTCATGCGCCTCAAGGACGACCCTTCCGGCGGCGACGCCCCCGTGCTGCAGCTCGAGTACGGTGCCGGCCGCGTCGTCAGCACCTCGGATGCCGAGGTCGCCGACGCCATCGACGCGGCCACCGCCGAGATCGCCGGCTCTGGCAAGGGCATCTCTGACAGGCCCATCACCCTCGTCGTGCGGAAGCGCGGCCTGCCGGACCTCACCCTCGTCGACCTCCCCGGCATCACGCGCGTGCCCGTCAAGGGACAGCCCGACGACATCTACGAGCAGGTCGCCGGGATCGTCAAGGAGTACATCGCGCCCAAGGAGACCATCATCCTCAACGTGCTCTCCGCCACAGTCGACTTCCCGACCTGCGAGTCCATCCGGATGTCGCAGCAGGTGGACCGTCACGGCGACCGCACGCTCGCCGTCGTCACCATGGACGACGTCAACATCGGCCTCGGCTACGTCTGCGTCCGCAACCGCGTCGGCGACGAGACGCACGACCAGGCGCGCGCCGAGGAGGAGCGGCTGTTCGACCATCATCCGCTCCTGTCCAAAATCGACAAGTCCATGGTGGGCATCCCCGTGCTCGCGCAGCGGCTCATGCAGATCCAGGCGACCATCATCGCCAAGTGCCTCCCCGACATCGTCAAGCAGATCACCGACCGGCTCAGCCGCAGCACCGCCGAGCTAGAGCAGATGCCACCGGATCTCAACAACGTGGCCGACGCGGTGCGAGCCTTTTTCCACATTTTCAAGCGCACGTGCTCGTCGCTGGAGAAGATGCGAGTTCGACGAGTACCCCGACGACCGCCACTTCCACGGAACCGCGCGTATCGCCGAGATGCTGAACGCGTACGCGAAGAAGCTGCCGGCAGAGTGCCCCCAGCAGGGCAGCGACCTGTTCCTGATGGAGGAGGTGCGCATCCTGGAGGAGACCACGGCCATCAAGCTCCCCGACTTCCTCCCAAGGTCGGCGTTCCTCGTCCTGCTCAAGAAGAAGGTCCAGACCGTCGTGCAGGTGCCGCACGACCTCGTCCGCGAGGTCTGGGACTATGTCGAGGACCTGACGCTCAAGGTGCTGCTGGAGCACTCGAACGACTTCCCGCAGGTGCAGCCGTCATGCCGCCGCGCGGTCCAGAGCATGATGGACAAGGCACGAGCGCAGTCGGCGCGGCACGTCACGGAGCTGATCGACATGGAGCTTGTGGCCGACTACACCTACAATCCCGACTACAGCAAGACATGGTCCGAGCTCATGGAAGGGTACGGCAAGTTCATGGAGGCCGTGAAAGACCGCACCAAACCCACGGCCGTCACCCTCAAGGGCTTCGGGAAGGTGGAGGTGGCGCACCTGAGGAACCACGACGACCTGGCCGGGCAGGCGTTCGACATGCGGGCTCGCCTCGCCTCGTACTGGAAGAGCATCGTGCTCCGGCTCGTCGATGGGATGGCGCTCCTCGTACTGCGCGCCGTCAAGCGGCTCGCCGAGAACGACCTCGAGGTGGCGCTCTCTGACGAGCTCCTAGGGAACAACATGGCCGGGGTGGAGCGGATGCTCGCGCCGTCGCCCGGCACCGGCAGCAAGCGCCAGCGCCTCAAGAAGAGCATCGTATTGCTTCAGCAGTCCAAGGAGGCCGTGGCTGACATCATGGACAGGATTAGCGCGGCAGGGGAAGTGTAGGCCAGATGCATGTCAACGATGAGAACAGTGCTTGTTTCTTATTTTGTTGGACTTCATCGAAAAAATGAACTTTGGTGGAGGCGTATTTACATTTTACAAGTCAACTGAAAAATCTTTGTTGGAGGCGTATTTCTAAATCCGGTGATCTCGATCGTGTATTCAGATTACCCATACATACTCGATCACGATCAGGCCCAAAACAAATTGAATAAATTTAGCAATCCTCTGCCCGTGGCTCCAATTCGTGTGAAAAATATGAATAAATTGCAGAAAACCACCAGTTTGAAGGTTAGATTTGCGAAAATTACTATGAGTATGTATGGATTTGAAGTTATGATGAATGTTATGGTATTTAGAGTTGCTTAATGTGATGTTAAGTAAGTTGTTTAGAATTGATGAATGAGACCCTAAGTATGTTGTTTACAATTTGATGAATGATCCCTTAAGTATGGTGTTTAGAATTGATGGATGTGATCTAAAATATGTTGTTTAGAATAGATGAATTGCTAAGTGATGCATAAAATATGGCCAAGTTGTCATTGCTAAGTGATGCATCAAATAAGGTCAAGATAATCTCTTTGCCATTTTAGGGTTTTCGCGACGTCGAGGCATCAAATAGGTTATCGATGCCACTTTAGGGTTTTCTTGACGTCGGGGCATCAAATAGGGTTATCGATGCCACTTCAGGGTTTTCTCGATGTCGGGGCATCAAAATAGGGTTATGTATGCCACTTTGGTGTTTTCTCGACGTCGAGGCATCAAATAGGGTTATTGATGCCACTTTTGGGTTCTCTCGACGTTGAGGTATCAAATAGGATTATGTATGCCACTTTAGGGTTTTCTCGGTGTCGAGGCATCAAATAGGGTTATTGATGCCACTTTAGGGTTCTCCCGACATCGAGGCATCAAATAGGGTTATGTGTGCCATTTTAGGGTTTTCTCGACATCGAGGCATCAAATAGGGTTATCGATGCCACTTTAGGGTTCTCTCAGCGCCGAGGCATCAAATAGGGTTATGTATGCCATTTAAGTGTTTTCTCGATGTCGAGGCATCAAATAAGGTTATTGATGCCACTTTAGGGTTTTCTCGATGACGAGGCATCAAATAGGGTTATGTATGCCACTTTAGGGTTCTCTCAACGTCGAGGCATCATTTGATGCCACTTTAGGGTTTCTTGGCGTCGAGGCATCAAATAAGGTTATCGATGCAGAACATAACTTGAGGATCACATAAGTAGCAGAACATCACTCGATCATCACAATAGGAGCAGAACATTAGTTGATCATGACAATAGTAGCATAACATAGTTGATCATGACAATAGTAGCATAACATAACTGGATCATCACAGTAGTACCAAAACATAAGTTAAACATTACATACTGGCATATGGTAACTTGATGATCACTTGATCATCACTATAGTAGCATTACCACAACATCATAAATCATTGTTTGGATCACAACATCATAAAGCTTTGTTTGGATCACAACACCAATCCCATGGTGCAACAAAAGCAGTCAAGTAGCCCTTGATTTTCTGGGCTGGCTTCCTGACTCTCTGGGAACCACTGTTTGATCTTGGAGGTAAGAAAGCTACCCTTGGTCCCTTTGCAACACCAGTTGAAGCCCTAGTTGCTGGTGCTTTACCCTTTGCAGCAACAGTAGCGAATCTAGTTGATGGTGTAGTAGTAGCAGCTGTAGTTGAAACCCTCCTTGTTGGTGTAGTTAAAAGAGCATGCGGTGCCCCCATGTTTGGTTTTGGTAATTGATGACAATCTCTATGGACTAATGGTTGTCTTGAGTTATATTTGAAGGATTTGTCCATAGGCTTTTCTTGAAGTCCATGTGTTGGTTTCAAGGAGTTTTTGAGTTGACCAAGGTGCTATTAAGGAATTATCCAAAGATTGGTCATACATCATCCAAATGAAGAGAGTTGGAAAGATTCAAGGTTGATCAATACTAAGTCAAGAGTGAATCAAGTTGATCAACTCACAAAGCATAGAAGATGTACCGAGAGAGATCAAGCGATCCCATGGTATGGTAAGCATTGTCAAGTGCGCTTTGTGTACTAACCCATGATCTTCGTGAGAGTTCTTTGTGGGGTTAGGTTGTGGTGTGCAAATTCAAGTGAAGCATCATGAAGAGATCAAATGCTTGAAGCTTGTCGTCCATTGTGGTGACAATGGACTTGTGAAGATGTGCGGAAGAGTGGCTCACCCATAGTGGAGTATGGGGGAGCAATCAACTAGTCTTCATCGAGCCAACGCAATCAAGAAAGGTGGTCCAACTTGAGGGAGTCAAGATCGCCATCATCTAGCTCAAGTGGACCATGTGAAAGGCAAAGGTTTGCCCTTGATAGGTTTTCCATTTTACCGGTCTCATGGTGGTAGTTGGGAGACCGGGTTTTAGGTTCGATTGCCGTACTATCAAGGGGGGCTCTCGATGAGTAACTTGATCGTATCATTCGTAGAGAGCTCAAACCATTGCATCCTTGCATCATCTTTCTTGGTTCTTGTTTGGTTCTCTTTGTGAGTTTTGGAGCTTATGGTCATCTTGATGACAAGCTCGAGTTCATCGAAAACGGAGTTCACAGGCATCTTCTATGATGTTTTTGATGTTGGAGCTTATGCCGGTTCTTCTCTGTTGGAGGTTTCTCTCCTCTTTTTGTTAGGCATACCTCCTCTGCCTCCTCTACCTCTTCGCTGTTTTGATGCTACTCGTTGTCTTGTATCCAACAAGCTTGAGTTTGCCCAATTCGGAGCTCATATGAAGAAGTTATGGCAGTTCTGTTTTTCTCCCTGCGGTAGTACCGCGGTGGTAGCGGTAGTACCGCTTGTAGCGTCAAGCGGTAGTACCGCTCCAGTACCGCTCTACTACCGCCTCGATTTTGGGTCTTGCACTTTTCGTGTCGGGTTTAGCAGTAGTTGCACGACAGTAAGGCACGACAGTTCCGCCTATAAGCGGTAGTACCGCCCCGATTGGGCGGTAGTACCGCCTATAAGCGGTAGTACCGCTCCGGTCGGGCGGTAGTACCGCTACTGCATTACTGCCGCCGTACTCTGCTCTGCCCTGCCTCATTTGGTCCCGTGTTCTACTCCTCAAGCGGTAGTACCGCTGGCGTGAGCGGTAGTACCGCTTATAAGCAGTACTACCGCCCCAAGGTTCATGTTTTTGTTGCTCCTTTTCCCTGCTTCTTCCGCCCGAGCGGTAGTACCGCTCGTGGAGCGGTAGTACTGCTCTTGTGCGGGCTGAGCACCTAACAGTTGGATTTTTCCCTCCTATAAAAGGGGGTCTTCTTCCCCATTGAACCTTATCCTTTGAGCTCGTGTTCTTCCCCCATTGCTGACCTTCTTTGAGCTTGCCAACTCTCAATCCCTCCAACGATTCTTGCTAGTTCTTGAGGGAAAAGAGAGAGGAGATCTAGATCCATGTTTCCACCAATCACTTTCTCCTCTAAGTGAGGGGAACCCCTTGGATCTAGATCTTGGAGTTCTTCATGTTCTTTGTTCGTTATTCCTCTCATTTTCCTCCCTAGCATTAGTTGCTTTGGTGGGATTTGGGAGAAAGGGATTTGGGCACTCCGTGTGCCCTTGCCATTGCATTTGGTGCATCGGTTTGAGTTCTCCACGTGATACGCGGAAATTACAAGTTGAGAAGCTTATTACTCTTGGGTGCTTGGTACCCTTGAGCTTGTTACTCTTGGGTGTTTGGACACCCTAGAGCTTGTTCCTCTTGGGTGCCTTGGCTCCCTAGACGGTTGGTGTTGTTTGGAGCTCCGGGCAAGCGTCGGGGTCTCCAATTAGGTTGTGGAGATCGCTCCGAGCAATTTGACGGGTGCTGGTGGCCGCCCCCAAGGGTTGCCAAAGTGTACGGGTTCGATGACCGCCCCCAAGGGTCGCCATTTGTATGGGTTCGGTGACCGCCCTCAAGGGTCCCTTAGTGGTATCACGGCATCTTGCATTGTGCGAGGGCGTGAGGAGATTACAGTGGCCCTAGTGGCTTCTTGGGGAGCATTGTGCCTACACACCTATCCAAACGGAGATTAGCATCCGCAAGGGTGTGAACTTTGGGATACATCGTCGTCTCCGCGTGCCTCGGTTATCTCTTACCCGAGCCCTTTACTTATGCACTTTACTTTGTGATAGCCATATTGTTCTTTGTCATATATCTTGCTATCACATAGTTGCTTATCTTGCTTAGTATAAGTTGTTGGTGCACATAGGTGAGCCTAGTTGTTGTAGGTTTTGTGCTTGACAAATTAACCGCTAGGTTTATTCCGCATTTGTTCAAGCCTCTACCGTAATTATTTTAAAATGCCTATTCACCCCCCCCCCCTCTAGGCGACATCCACGATCTTTCAGCGGTAGTGAGCTTTAGGAAGCATCCATCCAAACCTACAATATGATCATAAATGATATCTAGTTGAAAGAACATATAAGTGGCAGAGACAACAATACAAGGCAATTACCTATGAATGGTTTGCAGCCATTGAGGAACCCTTCTTTGCATCCATTCAGGCAGATGAACAATCCACAGAACCTAGGGTTCTTGCTAGGATGCTCCTTAATAAATTTTGTTGCCACAATACATCTAGAACCTGGATTAGTATCTAGCACAACTTGCAAATAATCCCTAATTATGGTGTATTGGGCCTTCTAATCTCCTAAAACAACATTATTTGCTGCCTTCCTAGCCCCTTAGGCCATGTGGGTTGATATATCCACTCCATACTTGCTCTTGGCAGTGTTAATAATTGTTGTTATTGTTGTGCATATGTCATTCCTAACTGCCTCCTCACAATGTTTTGCAACCCACTTGGTAGTGACTTTGGTGCTCTTTGACATAGAAGGGCATGTGTGCACCAAATACTGCTTTCTGATGATAAATGTCTGCTGCTACATCTACAGGATGTGCATTGAACAAAACTCCTTCATCTACATGATACAGTTCGGGCTCTCCAATTTCCTGCAGAGACTGTGTGGGATGTATATAGGAATGGAAACATACTTCTTAGATTAACTGTGTGGGATGTACATACTAACGGAAAGGTATTCCTTGAATTGACTGTGTGGAATGTACATACAAACGGAAATGTTGGGGAACGTAGCAGAAATTCAAAATTTTCCTAAGAGTCACCAAGATCTATCTATGGAGAGACTAGCAACGAGGGGAAGGAGAGTGCATCTACATACCCTTGTAGATTGCTAAGCGGAAGCGTTCAAGAGAATGGGGTTGAAGGAGTCGTACTCGTCGTGATCCAAATCACCGGAGATCCTAGTGTCGAACGGACGGCACCTCCGCGTTCAACACACGTATAGCCCGGTGACGTCTCCCATCCCTTGATCCAGCAAGGAGAGAGGGAGAGGTTGGGGAATACTCCGTCCAGCAGCAGCACAACGGCGTGGTGGTGGTGGAGGAGCGTGGCAATCCTGCAGGGCTTCGCCAAGCACCGCGGGATATGAGGAGAAAGAGAGGTAGGGCTGCGCCAGGGAGTGGTGGAAACTCTTGTGTATGCAGCCCCAAATACCTCAACTATATATAGGGGAGAGGGAGGGGGCTGCGCCTCCCCTAGGGTTCCCACCCCAAGGGGTGCGGCTGCCCCCAAAACCCATCTAGGGTGCGGCCAAGGGGGAAGAGGGGGGAAACTTGCCCCCCAAGTAAGGTGGAAGCACCCCCTCCCCAAAACCTAGGCGCCTTGGGCCCTTGTGGGGGGGGGGGTGCACCAGCCCACCTGGGGCTGGTCCCCTCCCACACTTGGCGCATGCAGCCCTCTGGGGCCGGTGGCCCCACTTGGTGGACCCCCGGGACCCTCCCGGTGGTCCTGGTACATTACCGATAACACCCGAAACTTTTCCGGTGACCAAAAGAGGACTTCCCATATATAAATCTTTACCTCCGGACCATTCCGGAACTCCTCATGACATCCAGGATCTCATCCGGGACTCCGAACAACATTCAGTAACCACGTATATCTATTCCCTATAACCCTAGCGTCATCGAACCTTAAGTGTGTAGACCCTACGGGTTCGGGAACCATGCAGACATGACCGAGACGTTCTCCGGTCAATAACCAACAGCGGGATCTGGATACCCATGTTGTCTCCCACATGTTCCATGATGATCTCATCGTATGAACCATGATGTCAAGGACTCAATCAATCCCGTATACAATTCCCTTTGTCTAGCGGTATTGTACTTGCCCGAGATTCAATCATAGGTATCCTGATACCTTGTTCAATCTCGTTACCGGCAAGTCTCTTTACTCGTTCCGCAACACATCATCCCGTGATCAACCCCTTGGTCACATTGTGCACATTATGATGATGTCCTACCGAGTGGGCCCAGAGATACCTCTCCGTTACACGGAGTGACAAATCCCAGTCTCGATTCGTGCCAACCCAACAGACACTTTCGGAGATACCCGTAGTGCACCTTTATAGCCACCCAGTTACATTGTGATGTTTGGTACGCCCAAAGCATTCCTACGGTATCCGGGAGTTGCACAATCTCATGGTCCAAGGAAATGATACTTGACATTAGAAAAGCTTTAGCATACGAACTAGACGATCTTTGTGCTAGGCTTAGGATTGGGTCTTGTCCATCACATCATTCTCCTAATGATATGATCCCGTTATCAACGACATCCAATGTCCATGGTCAGGAAACCGTAACCATCTATTGATCAACGAGCTAGTCAACTAGAGGCTTACTAGGGACATGGTGTTGTCTATGTATCCACACAGGTATCTGAGTTTCCTATCAATACAATTATAGCATGGATAATAAACGATTATCATGAACAAGGAAATATAATAATAATAATAACTAATTTATTATTGCCTCTAGGGCATATTTCCAACAGTCTCCCACTTGCACTAGAGTCAATAATCTAGTTCACATCGCCATGTGATTAACACTGACAGGTCACATCGCCATGTGACCAACATCCAAAGAGTTTACTAGTGTCACTAAACTAGTTCACATAATCATGTGATTAAGATTCAATGAGTTCTGGGGTTTGATCATGTTTTGCTTGTGAGAGAGGTTTCAGTCAACGGGTCTGCAACATTCAGATCTGTATGTACTCGCAAATCTCTAGGTCATATTGTAAATGCTGCTTCCACGCTCCACTTGGAGCTATTCCAAATGGTCGCTCCACTATACATATCAGGTTTGCTACTCAGAGTCATTCGGATAGGTGTTAAAGCTTGCATCGACGCAACTCTTTACGTCGAACTCTTTATCACCTCCATAACCGAGAAACATATCCTTATTCCTCTAAGGATAATTTTGACCGCTATCTGGTGATCCACTCCTTGATCACCTTTGTACCCTCTTGATAGACATGTGGCAAGGCACACATCAGGTGCGGTACTCAGCATAGCATACTGTAGAGCCTACGTCTAAAGCATAGGGAATGACCTTCGTCCTTTCTCTCTTTTCTGTCGTGGTCGAGCTTTAAGTCTTAACTTCATACCTTACATCTCAGGCAAGAACTCCTTCTTTGACTGATCCATCTTGAACACCTTCAAGATCATGTCAAGGTATATGCTCATTTGAAAGTACTATTAAGCATTTTTGATCTATCTTATAGATCTTGATGCTTATTGTTCAAGTAGCCTAATCCAGGTTTTCTATTGAAAAACACCTTTCAAACAACCCTATATGCTTTCTAGAAATTCTACATCATTTCTGATCAACAATATCTCAACAACATATACTCATCAAAAATTCTATAGTGCTCCCACTCACTTCTTTGGAAATACAAGTTTCTCATAAACTTTGTATAAACCCAAAATCTTTGATCATCTCATCAAAGCGTACATTCCAACTCCGAGATGCTTACTCCAGTCCTTAGAAGGATTGCTGGAGCTTTGCATATTTGTTAGCGTTCTTCAGGATTGACAAAACTTTCTGGTTGTATCACATACAACCTTTCCTCAAGGATATCGTCGAGGAAACAATGATTTGACATCCTATCTGCAAGATTTCATAAATCATGCAGTAATTGCTAATATAATCCCAACAGACTCTTAGCATCGCTACGAGTGAGAAAGTCTCATCGTAGTCAACTCCTTAAACTTGTCGGAAAACATCTTAACGACAAGTCGAGCTTTCTTAATGGTGATACTTACCATCATTATCTGTCTTCCTTTTAAAATCCATCTGTACCGAACGGCCTTATGACCATCAAGTATTTCTTCCAAAGTCATGGATCCTCTCTCGGATTTTATGGCCTCGAGCCATTCATCGGAATCCGGGCCCACCATCGCTTCTCCATAGCTCGTAGGTTCATTGTTGTCTAGCAACATGACCTCTAAGACAGGATTGCGTACCACTCTGAAGTAGTACGCGTCCCTATCGACCTACGAGGTTCGGTAGTGACTTGATCCGAAGCATCATGATCACTATCATCAGCTTCCACTTCAATTGGTGTAGGTGCCACAGGAACAACTTCATGTGCCCTGCTACACACAGGTTGAAGTGATGGTTCAATAACCTCATCAAGTCTCCACCATCCTCCCACTCAATTCTTTCGAGAGAAACTTTTTCTCGAGAAAGGACCCATTTCTTGAAACAATTCCTATTGCTTTTGGATCTGAATTAGGAGGTATACCCAACTGTTTTGGGTGCCCTATGAATATGCATTTTATCCGCTTTGGGTTCGAGCTTATCAACCTAAAACTTTTTCACATAAGCGTCGCAGCCCCAAACCTTTTAAGAAACGACAACTTAGGTTTCTCCAAACCATAGTTCAAACGGTGTCGTCTCAACGGAATTACGTGGTGCCCTATTAAAGTGAGTGTGGTTGTCTCTAATGCCTAACCCGTGAACGATAGTGGTAATTCGATAAGAAACATCATGGTACGCACCATATCCAATAGGGTGCATCTATGATGTTCGGACACACCATCACACTATGGTGTTCCAGGCGGTATTAATTGTGAAACAATTTCCACAATGTCTTAATTGCATGCCAAAGCTCGTAACTCAGATACTCATCTCTATGATCATATCATAGACATTTTATCCTCTTGTCACAATGATCTTCAACTTCACTCTGAAATTACTTGAACCATTCAATAATTCAGACTTGTGTTTCATCAAGTAAATATACAACATCTACTCGAATCATCTGTGAAGTAAAAACATAACGATATTCACTGCATGCCTCAGTACTCATTGGACTGCACACATCAAAATGTGTTACTTCCAACAAGTTGCTATCTTGTTCCATCTTACTGAAAATGAGGCTTTTCAGTCATCTTGCCCATGTGATATGATTTGCATATCTCAAGTGATTCAAAATCAAGTGAGTCCAAATGATCCATCTGCATGGAGTTTCTTCATGCGTATACACCAACAGACATGGTTCGCATGTCTCAAACTTTTCAAAAACGAGTGAGTCCAAAGATCCATCAACATGGAGCTTCTTCATGTGTTTTACACCAATATGACTTACATGGCAGTGCCACAAGTAAGTGGTACTATCATTACTATCTTATATCTTTTGGCATAAAAATGTGTATCACTACGATCGAGATTCAATAAACCATTCTTTTTAGGTGCAAGACCATTGAAGGTATTATTCAAATAAACAGAGTAACCATTATTCTCCTTAAATGAATAACCGTATTGTGATAGACATAATCCAATCATGTCTATGCTCAACGCAAACACCAAATAACAATTATTTAGGTTTAACATCAATCTCGATGGTAGACGGAGCAGGCGATGCTTGATCACATCAACCTTGGAAACACTTCCAACACACATCGTCATCTCACCTTTAGCTAGTCTCCATTTATTCCGTAGCTCTTTTATTTCAAATTACTAACACTTAGCAACCGAACCGGTATCTAATACCCTGGTGCTACTAGGAGTACTAGTAAAGTACACATTAACATAATGTATATCCAATATACTTCTATCGACCTCGCCAGCCTTCTCATCCAGCCTTCTCATCTACCAAGTATCTAGGGTAATTCTGCTCCAGTGGTTGTTCCCCTTATTACAGAAGCACTTAGTCTCGGGTTTGGGTTCAACCTTGGGTTTCTTCACCGGAGCAGCAACTGATTTGCCGTTTCATGAAGTACCCCTTCTTGCCCTTTCCCTTCTGAAAACTAGTGGTTTCACTAACCATCAACAATTCATGCTCCTTCTTGATTTCTACATTCGCGGTGTCGAACATTGCGAATAGATCAAGGATCATTATATCTATCCCTGTTATGTTATAGTTCATCACGAAGCTCTAGTAGCTTGGTGGCAATGTCTTTGGAGAAACATCACTATCTCATCTGGAAGATCAACTCCCACTCGATTCAAGTGATTATTGTACTCAGACAATCTGAGCACAAGCTCAACATTGAGCTTTTCTCCCTTATTATGCAGGCTAAGAAAATCGTCGGAGGTCTTATACCTCTTGACGTGGGCACGAGCCTGAAATCCCAATTTCAGCCCTCAAAACATCTCATATGTTCTGCGACATTTCAAAAATGTCTTCGGTGCCTCAATTCTAAACCATTTAACATTACCGAACTATCATGTAGTCATCAAAACGTGTATGTCAGATGTTCACAACGTCCACAGACCACGTTCGAGGTCCAGCACACCGAGCGGTGCATTAAGGACATAAGCCTTCTATTGTCCACATAATTGCTACTGTCAACTTTCAACTATATTTTCTCTAGGAACATATCTAAAATAGTAGAACTAAAGCGTGAGCTACGACATAATTTGCAAAAACCTTTTGACTATGTTCAGGATAAACAAGTTCATCTTATGAACTCCCACTCAGATAGACATCCCTCTAGTCATCTAAGTGATTACATGATCCGAGTCAACTAGGCCGTGTCCGATCATCACGTGAGACAGACTAGTCATCATCGGTGAGCATCTTCATGTTGATCGTATCTACTATACGACTCATGCTCGACCTTTCGGTCTCTTGTGTTCCGAGGCCATGTCTGTACATGCTAGGCTCGTCAAGTCAACCTAAGTGTTTCGCGTGTGTAAATCTGGCTTACACCCGTTGTATGTGAACGTTAGAATCTATCACACCCGATCATCACGTGGTGCTTCAAACGACGAACTTTTGCAACGGTGCACAGTTAGGGGGGACACTTTCTTGAAATTTTAATGAGGGATCATCTTATTTACTACCGTCGTTCTAAGCAAATAAGATGCATAAACATGATAAACATCACATGCAATCAAATAGTGACATGATATGGCCAATATCATTTTGCTCCTTTTGATCTCCATCTTCGGGGCTCCATGATCATCATCGTCACCGGCATGACACCATGATCTCCATCATCATGATCTCCATCATCGTGTCTTCATGAAGTTGTCTCGCCAACTATTACTTCTACTACTATGGCTACCGGTTAGCAATAAAGTAAAGTAATTACATGGCGTTGTTCAATGACACGCAGGTCATACAATAAATAAAGACAACTCCTATGGCTCCTGCCGGTTGTCATACTCATCGACATGCAAGTCGCGATTCCTATTACAAGAACATGATCAATCTCATACATCACATATCATTCATCACATTCTTCTTGGCCATATCACATCACATAGCATACCCTGCAAAAACAAGTTAGACGTCCTCTAATTGTTGTTTGCATGTTTTACATGGCTGCTATGGGTTTCTAGCAAGAACGTTTCTTACCTACGCAAAAACCACAACGTGATATGTCAATTGCTATTTACCCTTCATACGGACCCATTTCATCAAATCCGATCCGACTAAAGTGGGAGAGACTGGCACCCGCTAGCCACCTTATGCAACAAGTGCATGTCAATCGGTGGAACCTGTCTCACGTAAGTGTACGTGTAAGGTCGGTCCGGGCCGCTTCATCCCACAATACCGTCGAAACAAGATTGGACTAGTAACGGTAAGCATATTGAACAAAATCAATGCCCACAACTACTTTGTGTTCTACTCATGCATAGAATCTATGCAATAGACCTAGCTCATGATGCCACTGTTGGGGAACGTAGCAGAAATTCAAAATTTTCCTACGAGTCACCAAGATCTATCTATGGAGAGACTAGCAACGAGGGGAAGGAGAGTGCATATACATACCCTTGTAGATCGCTAAGGGGAAGCGTTCAAGAGAACGGGGTTGAAGGAGTCATACTCGTCGTGATCCAAATCACCGGAGATCCTAGTGCCGAACGGACGGCACCTCCGCGTTCAACACACGTACAGCCCGGTGACGTCTCCCATGCCTTGATCCAGCAAGGAGAGAGGGAGAGGTTGGGGAAGACTCCGTCCAGCAGCAGCACAACGGCGTGGTGGTGGTGGAGGAGCGTGGCAATCCTGCAGGGCTTCGCCAAGCACCACGGGATATGAGGAGAAAGAGAGGTAGGGCTGCGCCAGGGAGAGGTGGAAACTCTTGTGTATGCAGCCCCAAATACCTCAACTATATATAGGAGAGAGGGAGGGGGCTGCGCCTCCCCTAGGGTTCCCACCCCAAGGGGTGCGGCTGCCCCCAAAACCCATCTAGGGTGCGGCCAAGGGGGAATAGGGGGGAAACTTACCCCCCAAGTAAGGTGGAAGCACCACCTCCCCAAACCCTAGGCGCCTTGGGCCCTTGTGGGGGGCGCACCAGCCCACCTGGGGCTGGTCCCCTCCCACACTTGGCCCATGCAGCCCTCTGGGGCCGGTGGCCCCACTTAGTGGACCCTCGGGACCCTCCCGGTGGTCCCGGTACATTTAGCGATAACACCGAAACTTTTCCGGTGACCAAAACAGGACTTTCCATATATAAATCTTTACCTCCGGACCATTCTGGAACTCCTCGTGATGTCCGCGATCTCACCCGAGACTCCTAACAACATTCGGTAACCACGTATATCTATTCCCTATAACCCTAGCATCATCGAACCTTAAGTGTGTAGACCCTACGGGTTCGGGAACTATGCAGACATGACCGAGACGTTCTCCGGTCAATAACCAACAGCAGGATGTGGATACCCATGTTGGCTCCCACATGTTCCACGATGATCTCATCGGATGAACCACGATGTCAAGGACTCAATCAATCCCTTATACAATTCCCTTTGTCTAGCGGTGTTGTACTTGCCCGAGATTCGATCATTGGTATCCCGATACCTTGTTCAATCTCGTTACCGGCAAGTCTCTCTACTCGTTCTGTAACACATCATCCCGTGATCAACCCCTTGGCCACATTGTGCACATTATGATGATGTCCTACCGAGTGGGCCCAGAGATACCTCTTCGTTACACGGAGTGACAAATCCCAGTCTCGATTCGTGCCAACCCAACAGACACTTTCGGAGATACCCGTAGTGCACCTTTATAGCCACCCAGTTACGTTGTGATGTTTGGTACACCCAAAGCATTCCTACGGTATCTGGGAGTTGCACAATCTCATGGTCCAAGGAAATGATACTTGACATTAGAAAAACTTTAGCATACGAACTACATGATCTTTGTGCTAGGCTTAGGATTGGGTCTTGTCCATCACATCATTCTCCTAATGATGTGATCCCGTTATCAACGACATCCAATATCCATGGTCAGGAAACCGTAACCATCTATTAATCAACGAGCTAGTCAACTAGAGGCTTACTAGGGACATGGTGTTTTCTATGTATCCACACATGTATCTGAGTTTCCTATCAATACAATTATAGCATGGATAATAAACGATTATCATGAATAAGGAAACATAATAATAATAACTAATTTATTATTGCCTCTAGGGCATATTTCCAACAGGAAACGTTTAGCGGGACTGACTGTGTCGGATGTACTTACGACAGGAAACGATTTCACCTGTATAATTGTATTTTTTTAGCACTACTGTATGTATAACCGTATTTGATCACTGGCCGGTCGCACACGACCTCATTTTGCCGAGCGTGTGTGCTAGGAGGGCATATCATCGTCGATTTCTGGTTCGTGTGGGAAGGACCCCCCCCCCTATCGCAGTCACTCACTTGGCGACGGTTCAGAACGCCGTCACGGAAAGGGGTTAAAAACCATTTGTATAACACCTTGTTGTACCATTGTCTGCATGACTATGTGGTCTAGAATTTCCTCTAGCTTGTCATCATCCTATATTTCTTATACTCTTTCTATCCCTAGGCCATGATCCTTCACATAGTACATGTAATCCCTCAAACCATATCCTTTAGTTTCTGTCAGTGCTACTAGATTGTAAAATGTGATGTCTGGCAGCATCATAGTTCTCTCAAGATTGTCTCTATCATGAAAATGCATCCTTAATTCCCAAACCCCATCATCCATACAGCAAATTACAAAAGCAACATAGCAATGATGTATAAGTGTTCAATTATAACACTTACGAAAAAGCAGAACAACAAGAAAACAGAGCAATACAAAGCTTTGTGTTACTTAAGAAACAATGCAATACAAAGCAACAGAGTGCAATAACCCTAGCTTTGGTTAATTAATAAACAGTGCAATATAGAGCACATAGTACAATAACCCTAGCGTTGGTTAATTAGAGCTTTGGTACATTACAAAATCATACACAAACACAGTAGAATCAAATGATGTGGTTAATTAAATAGCAGTTTATCATCAACTTAATTGACACAATAGCTAATTTCAACTAAATAACACACAAACATCGCCTAATTTCAACTTAGTCACTTAATTTCAGAAACAAATCATCGCAATAACAACCATAGGCCCAACAATATGCAATACTTATCCTAACCCTAACCCTAGAAACGGATCAGTATGGATGAGGGAAAGTAATGGAGAAGGGGAAGGGGATCTTACTATATGCCACAGAAGGATGAAGCGATGTGGTGGCTTCCCGTCAGATTGGCCTTCACGCCGCAGCAAAGGCTCTGGCCGCCGCGTACTCCACCGAATAGTGCAGCTCCATATTCTACATCGCCTTGCTAGGGTTCGAGCCCCTGCAAAGCTCTCCTTGGTCGGGACCCACGTCGCATATGCCATTGTCGGGAGGCCCGCTGTCGCCAGCACCGCCTACTTTCTGTAGATTAGGCATCTGCATACTGCGACGCGGGGAGCGGGGGAGAGAGCGGGCAGGAGCAGGAAGGGGGAAGAAGAGTAGGGGTAACAACGGGAAGAGGGGGAGATGGATCGAACAGCGCCGTCTCACGCCGTCAAACGGCTGTCGGGGCGGCTGACATTGCCACATATGCAAAAAAGGCCTCACCTGTCATAAACTCACTTAACTGAGCCTGATCCACCGATTACTGTATTTTGCAAAAACGTTACTGAAGACATGGTGTTTTCTGCAAAGAAAATGTATTGTAGTGTTTTTCGCAAGCCTAACCTTCAAACTGGTGGTTTTCTGCAATTTACTCAAGAAATGTATGTAAAAGAACTTCTGTTTTCTTCAGTTATATATACTATTCACACATAGCTTTGACATAATTCTGTTATATATACTATTCACGCGCAGCTCTGACCTCATTCGGCGACAACAAAATGGCATTTTGGTTAACAAATTGAATTCATGGAAATTGCAGAAGCTGGGAAAGAAGGTACTCCCTCCGTACCAAAATTCTTGTCTTAGATTTGTCTAGATACAGATGTATCCGTATCTAGACAAATCTAAGACAAGAATTTTAGAACGGAGGGAGTAGTAAACAAAATGCAAAATGCAATCCATGGAAAATGCAGAAGCTACGAAAGAAGGTAATGCACAATTAATGTACAGTATCATGGGAATTGGTTGCGCATAACAAGTTGTCTGGACTTAGGGGGTGTTTGGTTCAGGGACTTTTTAGTCCCAGAGACTAGAAAAAGTCCCTAAAAAGTCCCTAGGAACCAAACTGGAGGGACTTTTTCTACAGGGACTAGAAAAAGACTCTACTAAAAAGTCTTTTTTGATTAGTTCCTGGGACTAGAAAAAGTCCCTAAAAAGTTCCTAGGAACCAAACGGGAGGGACTTTTTCTACACGGACTAGAAAAAAACTCTACTGGAAAGTCTTTTTTGATTAGTCCCTGGGACTAGAAAAAGTCCCTAAAAAGTCCCTAGGAACCAAACGGAGGGACTTTTTCTACAGGGACTAGAAAAAGACTTTATTGGAAAGTCTTTTTTGATTAGTCCCTGGGACTAGAAAAAGTCCTGGGACTTCTGAACCAAGCACCCCCTTAGAAAAACACCCTGGAAACCCGATGTCAGTTTGGAGCCCCTTTGGTTCGCACTATTTCCAAACACGGGAATAGGAAAAACATAGAAATAGAATGCCATGCCATATCAATACTACAGGATTGTGATGATGTTTGATTGTGCACGAGAAAAGCAGAGGATTCTTTCAAAGAGGCTGAAGTGGATGAAAAAAATCCCATGAAATCTAGTGCAAATGAATCCTAAGAAAAAATTCCCTTGGTTTGCAATCCTATGAATTGAACAATCCACATTGGGAAAATTCCTTTGGATTACAATCCTCCAAAATTCCTTCGCAATCCTTTGAATCAAAGAAGCCCACTTCAACCTGGTCAGAGCATGTATCGATAATTCAGCACCAGTGAGACATACATCATCTAAGAATTTCTGTTAACAGTTCCAAGCGCCATTAATTCAATGAAATGGAACTGACATTAGGTCATAATGCGCAACACAGAACACAAGGTCTCGATTATATTCCAACACATTACCACCTAACCGAACTCCAAACTGTTCACCTAAGTTGTACTGCTAGATACATCCATTTGAGAGACAAGCTTTCTCGGACGGAGGGAGTACTAAACAGAGAACACAACCAAATTTCCGGAGGAGATGGTCAAAAGATAGGAAAATAAGATAATTAAACACACTGATAACGGACAACAGAACCGCCATTACAGCCACTCTCGACAAACACAAAAGCATAGGACAACAAGGAGAACCAAAGACACGGGTTTATTGCCCATCAGTGGTTGGAGGTGTTGCATGTGGTGGTGCATTAGACGGAAGCAACTACAGCCCATCAAACTTGAAAACTGCACAAGCATGAAAAGGCACAGTAAGTTTGTTTGGATATCCTCATTGATGCAGACCGCAAGTGCTTGTCCACAATTTGAAATAGAGGAATTACTCTAATAAACAAGCAACTTGACCAATTATCAACAAGGAAATCATAAAAAAATGAATGACTGTCAGAGCATCTCAGAGGGGCAACAACAGCATTTTGACATTTCGCTATATTATTGTGACAGGCTCATGGACAGGACTTCAAAGTCCTTGAGCAAACAATTTTATCAATAATTAGTGAGTAAAATGGTTATAAGAAAATCAGACAGATGTCTGGCATCAATGGGTAGAGCTTTATAGGCACCATGCATGTATATAAATATTTTTTGGTAAAACATAATGGCCATTTCTGCTTATCAAGTTATACTACTGGAGAATGAGGATTTCATATGGACGCATATGTGCAGGGTATCACATACTCTAGCTGATGTGTACTTTAAACACATCCTAGAACAAGATTATTAGAACATGGTTTCTTAGTTTGATTTAAACAAGGACTGTAGTGACTGCAGAAAGATACCATGCATGAAGAAATGACCACAGTTAACTTACGGTAAAAGCCTGCATGTTTGATCTTGATGCTAATTTTCTCAGGATGTACGCCACATGTCCTCAAAATATTCCAAATTTTCAGAACCTTCCCATCGAGCTCTTGACATTCAATGTTGGCTACCTTAAGTTGCGTGCATACAAATGATAGTTCTGCTGGAACATGGTTTCCTTCTACTCCTATTGCGTTCTGTTAGAATAAATCCGATGCATACCGTCGATCATCCGAGGACCAAGCAATCACACGAGCACGACACCAAGATTTGTTAATGAGGTTTACCGATATGGCTACATCCCCAGGGCCTGACTATGGGCGCTCCTCCCTGTGACACCGTCACAATACCGCACACCGGCCACCCGGGCGCCGGCACAAGCCGCCGGCTCCCCCTTGCGCGCCTGTGCTATTATGTTTGCATAGGTTACATCGTGTGTCTACCCTCGCTATATAAAAGAGGCCTAGGATACAAGTGTCCTACTAGGACACGACTCCATATCCTATGTAAACACAATACAACTACAAGTCCAACTGTAACCTACCTTGTACACAATATTTGACACAACTCCAACAAACTCCACCTTGGCGAATATTCTCCACCACCTTGAATTTGTCAATGCGTCAAACTTTCACGCACATTAGACTTGAGCTTATCCCATGAGTACCGTTGCTACTTCAAAGACTCCATATGACTCCACCTGCAACTTGTAGTCCCTTCTTTTCTTGACCACGGTCAACACTCGAGCAAAATTAAGTTCCTCATTACTCTAGTTTGTGCTCCCAACTTCTAGAGCATCAGTCCAATGCCATCACACATTGATCACTGACCTGCGTGAAAGTGAACAACTCACATATTGGGTGTCACATGTAAGAGTTACCTGAACTCAACATCACCGCTTCTTTCTTGACCGTCTGTCTGAAACTTGAAGGAATTTCACCATTGCTTGTAGTCATCCCGATTAAAATTTGCAGTTGTCTCACCACATGTATGACCACCAGAGCCGTGGCCCGTCTCCATGCCCCGTGCATACCGCACACCTCGCCGCTATTATCACGTCGAGCCTCCGCTGTCCCGGTCGAGTCTCAAGGGTCGCGAACCCACACCACTCAACCCTCACTGCAGAGTACCACCGATCATCACCGACCGATGACGAGTTTCACGCTTCCATCAGACCACTGGGCTCCAGTCTGAATTACGTGTCCCTCGCTTTTCCCGCTGAATAGGCTTCGACTCTCTGTGCACTTACGCCGCCCTCAATCAGCACCGAGTGAAGTCCTCTAGACTCCAGCTCCACCTTCAACATGACTCCATGGTAGATGATCAATCCACCCTGTGCCCCATCGACTTCAAGCTCTCATGTGCACCGTCTTGAGTCAATCCCGCGCCATAGTCTTGTCAAAGTCGCACAAGCCTCAGGCATTTGCACCACGTGTTTCCACGCCCAGAAGTCGGTCACCATCAGCATCACGCTCATATGTCGATGTCGCCGATCCCACCACTGTCTTCTGTTCCAACCGACTCACGTCGATCCCGTTAGACTGTCCAGTCTGACCCAGCCGATCTCGTTCAACTGTACGACACGCTCGAGGCTCCCATACCGTCTTTCACGAATTCCCATCCATCACATGATACTTTCATCTCAGCTGTCATGACTTCCGCAACGCCTTCAAGCATCCCTGTTGTGTCAACAAATCTTTCACCCGTGTCTGCCATAACCCAAGGTTTCCAGTTCTGTAAACCCCTCCACCTCAAACCTAGTATCCGATGACATCATGGTTCTTCATATAGCTGACAATGTGAAAAGAAAATGTCCGAGCTTCCCACGCGATGCCCAAGTACAGAACTTGTTTACTACTAATAACAAATCAACCAGTTGACTGTACGTGAATTTGCTCTTGCCTTGACCTCAACTCCCGATGCTAGCTTGCTTTGTCTAAAGCTTTCCAATGTACTGCCATATCACGTTGGATTTTTACTACTAGATGTGATCTTCCTCTCGTGTCATGGAGGCTCAGTCTCCTTTTTGTCTTCAAACAAATCTCGTGCGTCGTCATTCCATCTTCAAGCACAAACACAGAAAAAAAAACACGTGGGCCGCTTGCCAACGATCTGAATCTCGTCCAGCCCATGCGCCCCATCAGGAGTCTCCTCTTGATCCCAGCTGCGTTGACCAGCAGCCACACACACGTGCTATAGGCGCCTCATGCCAGGGCCGCTGCTCAGCAGGCCTCACGATCGTTGAACCAACGCGCACCCAACTAGGCCGCTTCCAGGCACCGCGCCGATCGATCCACCGTAAACCGCCACCTTCTGCTGCTATCCGATCTTATCGAGAATTCGGCCTCGACTCGATTCGCTTGCGTCCGCTGATACATGATCGCCTCCATGACGAACAAAATCAGCGCTTAGCCAACTCGATCAACTCTACTACCTTACGGACCTTTTCAACCTTGCTCATGATACCACTTGTTAGAATAAATCCGAGGCATATTGTCGATCATCCGAGGACCAAGCAATCACACGAGCACGACACCAAGATTTGTTAACGAGGTTCACCGATATGGCTACATCTCCGGGGCCTGACTACGGGCGCTCCTCCCCGTGACACCGTCACAATACCGCACACCGGCCACCCGGGCGCCGGCACAAGCCGCCGGCTCCCCCTTGCACGTCTGTGCTATTATGTTGGCATAGGTTACATCGTGTGTCTATCCTCGCTATATAAGAGAGGCCTAGGATATTTGTATCCTACTAGGACACGACTCCATATCCTATGTAAACACAATACAACTGCAAGTCCAACTGTAACCTACCTTGTGCACAATATTCGACAGCTCTCGGTGTCCTATGAGATACAAAACATCTCAATAAAATTAAATAAACATACATTATACCTTCAAGAATACAGCTGACCATACATTTCCAGAACATGTACCCTATCATTACGAATCTTGAGAGTGAGCTTCTCAAGAATTGGTGAGCGTTGCAGAACACGAACTAGTGAATACATGTCAACAGCCGCACACCAGTCACTAAGTACGAGAGTCTTCAACCTGCCAAATATGGGGCACCGTGCCACATCCCTTCTGAAGATATACTGGACAAATTGTAAAAGAATTAGAAGAACTCTCGAACTCTAGATTTATAGGTTATAAGATGGGAAAGGTGTGGCTACTCTCAGGTGTGCCCACACCCCTTATCCTGGCCATCCAAAACCTCTGCGATGTGTGCAAGGGGCTATCCTAGTCCATGACGTTTGCAGCATTAGTGCGGGCATCTCTGGCCATTAGTTTATTTTATTCCTTAAGCTCTATAGCTGTGCAGCCCTACATTCTAGGCATGTGACTCACAAGACCGACAAACATCATAGACATGTCACTGTAGCTTGAGCACCCTAGTCAACTATAGCCACTCTTTTGTTTGGATGTGCATGGCAGCTCGTGTTATTTTTCTACCTTTTGCTCCTTTTGGTTGCTTGTTGTGATTGATTTTTAAAAGCTCACGTGAGTGATAGAGAAGCTGTGAAGGGGAGAGAAAAAAGAGAGTGGAGAGACTAAATTTAATTCCTGTGAGAGATAGATGAGAAAGCAATCTTCTCTGAGAGTGAGGGAGGAGAGAGACAAAGCAGTCTTCTCTGGCGGAGATGGAGGAGAGAGAGAGCCAAATGGTGGAGAGAAAGAGCAGGCTTCTTTGAGAGAGAGGAGAGAGCCTGGGAGAGAGTGAGAGAGACGTCGGTGAGAGAAATAATATTTTGAGGGTGGGAGAGAGAGCGCGTCCGTGAGAGGGAGCATATTACTGTTCTGGTCTCTGCAAATCACAACGGTGTGCCATGCTATGGTTCAGATCTCGAGGAAAGGCAAACAAATATGTATGGTGTGGATAAGGGGAGTGTGTACCCCCGAGAGTAGAAAAGCCACTCTCACTTATAAGATGGCATAATCAAGGCAGATAGGACCTTACGGTAGATGTTTTAATTTTAAAGGTAAATTACACCTATGCCCCTGAACTATTATACTTTGTTCAATCAAAAGCCTTCACTGTGCAACTAAAAAAAGATCTTTCCCTATGAATTTGTTCGTTTGAACTTTCGAAGTACTCTATCACTTTTATCAATATACCCTTCCATTAGTGTCACAGAAAGCATGTTTAAGCGTTAAATTACCATCCATGTTGGACTGCCAACCAAGAAACAACAAAAACTAGTGTTCTCTTTGCCTGGTGGCTACTTCCTGATTTAACAGTGTACCCAACTGCCATAAGCCAATATTTACATCTGTCTTTCACTCCTATACCATCGAGCACATCGACTGGCAAGGAAAAATGATATCTGCACGTACCCATGCAATGACGGCTAAGAAAAAAGGGGAGGTGGCATGGCTACAACATAGAATTAGAGGCGGCCTGTGGCTGGGTGGCAGCATGTAAGTTGAGAAACAGCCCACGCCAAGGAAGTCTTTGAGTTGTCTTCCTTAATTAAATTTCGGGGAGGCGGATATGGGCCATCTTCTTGCTTCTCCATGAACTCAAGAAGGAAGTGCCATGTCAGACATCTTTTTTTTGAACAAAAATAACTTTATTCCTCATATAATAGCCATTTCAGACATATTACTTCTTATTACCCGACAAACTCCATCCAGCAGGGCTAGGACAACAGCTTTTACAAGTAATTTGGGAAAAATCGAACAGTTTAGTGGCCTAAAGTGTAAATGACTAAAGTTGACTTAGGATAATGCAACGAGAACTGCAGATATATTTTTATGTTTCTAGGGATCTAACAATCCATGTAATGGCAGGGTGTTAGTACTCAAGAAGCAGAAATGACCAGTAAATGATGCATTTCCTGATTGCAGTTCTAAAAGTATAAACATGTAGTAAGAATAATAATGTCACATAATAAACACAAACCAAATATGTATGATGGTATGTCCTTCGATGACAATAAAAGTGCCAATTGTGGTATTGAGAAAAATGACCTGTGAAAGTATGCATACAATGGATAGACATACTACAAGAGGCGCGATGGGTAGCATATAACCATGTAAGTAAAAGCAGCATTAAGAAAAGATGGAGTAGTAAGTGCAACCTTACCTTTTCAGCTTGAGATATCAACTCCAGATTGATAGCATTGGACAAACCATTAAGAAGCACACTCTAATGACCATGAAAACCATAACATCCATCACAGCTTTCTTGATCACAATTTCCATCACCATTATCACATTGATCCAAACATCTTTCTTCCAACCTAACGAATGCTGTCTCTAGCAATGGCATGTTTTCGAGCACAGGAGTCCTGACATCCCCGTCTTCTAGATGCAGCGAAAGAATACCCGGGACAGAGATCCGAGTGCGGACTTCAGTGCGGAAGTAACCATATGCGATGCGCAAACGCTTGAGTGATTTGGATGATATCTTGTGCATGAAAATGTTGCAATATGTTATCTCCAGATTTTCCAATACTAGACAGCTCGAGAAATCCATAGAGGATTCTAAGGTAACATTCTGAAGATGTAAGGTCATCAGGTACGAGGAGATGAAGGGAACATTGAGGAGCAATCGTTGGTCGCCACAGTTGTCAATAATATTGAGCAAGCGAACCTGGCATGCTAGGGCGTACTGGATCCATAGCTGGACCGCTTGTGTCGGCGTTCTGGGAACTAGGGTCCCCAGACTTGCCTGCCTGCGGCCTGCGGCGTGGCTCAAGCGGAGGCCCAGTGCAGCCCAGCTTCATCAGCTCAAACTCAAGACCCTTGCGAGGGGCCAAGCCTCGTGGGGCGGATGACAGGAAGCTTCCTCAAGAGCAGCCTCATCAGGCGGGCTCGCGAGGAGGCGGAGAGATCAAGGCAGGGTACCTTGCGAGGTGCCCGTGACGCAAGCCATGAAGATCGAGACCAGGTGGGCGCCGGCCTGCGCAGTGTCCTTGTTTCCCCTTTGGTGCAAAGGGGGCAAGCACAGGCCAAGGCATCAGGCAAAGGTTACCGTTTCGGTGCAACAAGACCAAGACCAGCGGAGCGGCAGGATGGAGGTCACCGTGGAGCCCAGGACGGCGTCACCGTCAGAGTCTTTGGCAGTCGAAGACCAACTTTGGTCAGGATAAGTGTACTAGATGTTTCCCTTCAAAATGGCTAATTGTTGGCGCCCTTCCTGCTCATTATTTGGGAAGAGGCCCCGGGCCTCTATAAATATAGCTAGCCACCACAGATTAGAGGAGATTTTTTGGAGAGGAGAGATTTTGCATAGACTAGAGAGAGAAGCGACTGAGCTCACCCAAGCAGTTCATCGCACCAGCTCAAAAAACATCCCTCGCGAGGTTGTTCTCCCCTTGTATTGTTCTTCATCAGCCCCTGAGGCAATCCACCACACCACACACTGGAGTAGGGTATTACACCACAATGGTGGCATGAACCGGTATAAACCTCGTGTCTCCTGTGTGTTCATCTTTCTAGCTTAGATTCCTTGCGAGGCTTCGAGACGTGAGTTGGTAGGAGAGAGATCTTCGCGCGCACCCCAGAGTTCGAACCTCAAGGGTCTGCCGAAACCCGAAATCTGACATTTGGCGTGCCAGGTAGGGGTGCGCCGGAATCGTGTCTTCCGTCGTCTCACGTTTCGTCGTCCGTCGCGCCCATGTCTGACGCTCGTCGAGCCCAGACGGCCCCCGTCGGCGGGCCTCCCCGTCGTTCCCCATCGCCTGCCGCCCACGCCGCCACCGTCCCGGCGGGGAATGAGCAGCACGCGTCGTCGCTGCATCCCTCGGTGCGGTGGCAAGGCCGCACCGCCACCCCGTCGCTGACTCCCGCGGACGCGCACGCCGTGTTGCTCCTGGCACGTGAGCTCCTGCACTACTGCGCCATTGACGACCTCTACGAGGAGTGGCTCGCCCGCATCACCAAGCTCGTCAGCGCCGCAGGGGGCTCCCCTGCGCCATCCCTCTCGCTGCATCGCCCACCGCCCTGCACGGGCAACGCAGCTCCGGAGGCACCTCCGCCGCCTCCTCCTCAAGAAGGCGCCCTGGCCCCAAGGCGCGCGGCCCCTGGACGAGACCCACCGCGTCCAGCGCCCACGCAGTAAGAAAAGAGCTGCCAAGAGGTCCCTCGCCCACAAGAAGGTGATCGCGCGCTCCCAACGCCAGCATGCCATGACCGCGCTCCTACTCCAGGACGCCAAGATCCCGCGCCGCTGCTGGCGGCGGCGCGCGGAGACCTCCAAGATCAAGCCATTCGTCACCAAAGGCCCCCTGTAGCCACTGCAGGCTGTCGCGCCTTCACCGCCAAGCTGCGCAGCATGGCCTGGCCGGGCAAGTTCAAGCTGGACCTGCCTCCTCGCTACGATGGTACAACCGACCCCGCGGAGTTCCTCTATCTCTACGAGCTGGGCATCGAGGCGGCCAACAGGGACGAAAAGGTCATGGCGAACTGGTTTCCCATGGCGCTCAAGGATGTCGCCCGCACCTGACTCCTAAACCTGCCTCCCAGCACAATCTCCTCCTGGGATGAGATGCGCACTCGCTTCATCGCCAACTTCCAGGGCACTCGCGACCGGCCCCCGGCCATCAGTGACTTGCACCGCATCAAGCAACAGCCAGGAGAGACCCTGCAAAAGTACATCCAATGCTTCAACAACGCCCGCCTCAAGATCCCCAGGGTGACTGAGGAAGCCATCATCTCAGCCTTCTCCGATGGCGTGCGCGACATCAAGATGAAAGAGGAGCTAGAAATCCATGAAGACCTGTGCACTTCGCTGGAGTTGTTCAACCTGGCGACCAAGTGCGCCAGGGCTGAGGAAGGGTGCCTCTCCCTCCTCGAGCTTTCATCTGCTGATCCGGAAGAGAAGAAGCCCAAGGCCAAGGACGTGAAGCGCAAAGGAGCGGCTGTGCTTGCAGCGGAGCCAGACACCAAGCGAGGCAGGGATCAGCCGGAGTCTTCCAAGGGCAGCCGGTACTGTGTGTACCACAACCTTCACACCCACAACACCAACGAATGCCAAGAGCTCAGGGCTATGCGAGATGGACATATCGGCCGATGCCCAGAGCACAACGATCGGGGCTATGTCCGAGGAGGAGGAAGAGGTGGAGGACGATGGGAAGACCGTGGCCCTCGCCAAGGGTGGCGTGACTGACCTCGCGAGGACCGCTGGCAGGACCAGCCTCGTGAGGGAAGTTGGAGGGATCAGCCTCGTGAGGATCGCCCACAAGGCAACGCAAGACTCCCTCCTCTGCCACCACCACCAAGGAGGAACGAAGACTAGCATCAGGACGAGGGGGTGGGGGGCTTCCAGGAGCCGCGCGCAATTGTTTGCATCCTGGGCGGAGCTCAAGCCCCAGCCTCTCAGCGTATCTTCAAGCAGTTTGCTCGCGAGGTGAATGTCGTCCTCCCCAAGCTTGAGGCCACGCGCCCTCTCAGGTGGTCCAGATGTGCCATCACGTTCAGCTCGGCGGACCAGCTCAAGTGCGCAGCAACAGCTGGGATCCTCCCAATGCTCTGTTCCCCAGTCATCAGCAATGTGCAGGTCACCAGGACCCTCATCGATGGTGAAGCAAGACTCAACGTCCTGTCCGTCGAGACGTTCAACAATCTCCAAGTGCCATATGATCAGCTTCAGCCGACCAAGCCTTTCTCAGGAGTCACTGATGGTTCCACTGTTCCAATAGGGCAGGTTCGCCTTCCTGTCACCTTTGGGCAGCGCAACAACTACCGCACTGAGCTCATTGACTTTGACGTCGCTCACATTCGCCTGCCGTACAATGCCATCCTCGGGTACCCAGCTCTGGCCAAGTTCATGGCAGTGACTCACCACGGCTATAACATCCTCAAGATGCCAGGAAGCGGTGGGTTCATCACGGTCCCCTGTGAAGAGAAAGATGCGGTGTGCTTCCTCAAGCGCGCCTTCAGGCCGCGTCGATCGAAGACCCGGACTCCAAGAGTGGAAACCTCCTAGGAGTAGCCCCTAAGAAGAAAAAGACATCACCCGGTTCAAGGCCTCAGGAGGCAGGCACCTCCGGAGGCATCACGTCAGGATCCGCGCCCGTTCAAGGGGTGCCACCCTCTGTTGCATAGGGAGGGGCGCCCGGCGCCCTCCTCGGGCAAGGCTCAGGGGCTCTCTCCTGGAGGGCCACCGACTTTGCCAAGGTCACGAGGGAGGCGCTCGGGCACCACTTGGAGGCGTGCTTCAAAGCACATTTCCCTCAGGAAGGTATGAAGCAAGGAGGACCGAACCCTCAAGAGTTCATCGCAAGGAACACTCAGGAGCTGCAGGAGTCAAGAGTCATGCGCGGCAGCCGCCGCTTACCCACCGTAGCCCCCCATCCGGGCGAGGATGGTGGGCTGCGTGTCTGCATCGACGTGCCAGGGCTCAACCGAGCCGCGTCTCTGGAGCGCCTCTGGCCCTCGCGCGTGGGACGTTGCGAGGGTCCACCTCACAGCTACATTCGCATGCCTCTCGGCCTGCCGAACGCGGCCGCTGCCCATCAGCGCCTGCTGAGGAGCATTCTGGAGGCTCAGGAGGTCAGGCATCGCGCGGTCCTGGCAGAGATGGAGATGGTGCTCGAGAATCCCCCTGCACACCCGGAGCCTCCCGAGGCTCCTGGTCCCGAGGGCTCGTGAGGATCGGCTCCTTCACCCCGCATCGTCAGCTACTGCGACCCTCGCTCTGCAAAAGTATTAGGTCACTTCATTTTAGTTTTCACTTCAGCTGGGAGCGCCCGCAGGGCTGCATCATTCCCAGGTCGCGTGGGTCCGTCCCTGGCGGCATGTATCCATTTTACTTATGTTCTTTGCTTGCCTTGTTGGGGGCGCCCCTCAGGCTGCATCATCCCCAAGCCGCTCGGGCCTGACCTAGTGGCGTTTGCTTTTTCCACATCTATCTAAATGGATTTGCTCCTTCATGATTGGCCTGCTAGAGACAATCGCATGTTCGATTGACACCTACCTTGGAGTCGCTCGCTCTGGCACGGCGCTTGCGCATGGGTCCATCCCTGCAACGCCGAGAAATCTGAGTGGCCGAGCTCTGGCCGTGGCGGCCCCGCATAGCGCCACCTCACCAGGCCCTCAGTGCCCCGATCACTCCCTCGGAGCAACCAATGGTTGGCTGGCAATCGTAACGGCAGACCCTGTTTTCCCTCGTGATTGGTATGCAGGACCCGCTTCAGGAGTAATGTTGGGAGCGTCGCAAGCTTTCTCTCCCTCTCTCCCGCACGATCCTCTCGCGTGTTAAAAGGGGGGCGCCTGAGCATCGCGACTCATGGGCTCTTACTGGCTCTCCAGCCCTCACCCCCTGGCCTTGACCCACGGCATCGCGACCTGTCATACCAGCGGCGGCTGAGCTCGCTCGGGGGGCGGGACCTGAGGACGCAGAGCATGAAGGAAAGTGCGAGGAAGAGGGAAGAAGCTCACGAGGACCTAACCCAGCAACACCCCAGCTGCCGCCACGCAGGCCCGACACCTCGCTGAAGAACTGCTCCAAACCTACGAGATAAGTCACACAAAAGCTAAATCGACTCAACGCTAAACCCTCGCCTACTGCAGCTTTGTCACGGCAATGTTGCCTGCCTTTCTCGCCCAACGGAGGCTGCTTGAGCGCTAAAGGGGACCTCCAGAGCATCGCGCCTCGGGGGCTCTTACTGGACCTTGGGCCGCTCACCTCCTGGCCTTGACCACAGCATCGCGACCTAGCATACCAGCGACGGCTGAAGCTTGCCTGGGGACCGGGACCTGTCAGCATAGAGCACCAAGCCCTCATGAGGAAAGAAAGGGGGAGCTGAGCCGGGGCAGAGCGCGCCTCTCGCATCAATTCATGATAAGGGTGTACAATTCACAAAAGACATGGCAGGCGCCTTACATACCCCCACGGGGGGTGTCATTTCGATTCCTCGCAGGGAACAAAAGATGCTAAGGAGCGAAAACTACGCGTGCTTCCGCAGGAGACGCCATCATCAACAGTGGGTCTTCAGGCGCCAGCGCCAACCCCATCCAGATCAGCAGCGCCGACGGCCTGATGCAGCCGCCCTGCTCCGGGCGCGACACGAGCTCGGGGGCTCATAGCTGTCGCCGCTTGTCTCCGGAGTCGCGTGAAGCTCAGCGGAGTCGCTGGACCCTCTGGCTCCTCCGCTGCTGCCTGAGGAGCTTCTAGGGAAGCGGTTGGCAGGCCTGGTCCTCACCACTCCGATGCCCCGGCCGCCTTCCTTGGGGCAGCACTCCAGCCGGCGTCCTTCCGCGTCAAAGACCATGAAGAACATCAAGGAGGCGCCATCGTATTCGAGATGAATTACGAGGGCACCCCCTGTCCGGCAGGCCCGGGCAATCTCGCCCCAGCCTCAGGTCATGAAGACCTTGCCAGGGGCGACAACCTCGACCTCCGCCTCGGTCACGGGGTTGCTGCAGTCGGCGTGCTGCAGCCAGAGCTCCCGAGCCCCCCTCGGCGGTATCTCGAAGGCGAAGGAGGGAGGAAGGCGGATCCAAGATCGAGGAGGCATGGCGGCATGAAGCACAAGCTCGCGAGAAGAGCCCTCGGCATGGACTTCAGGGGGGGACGCGCACCACCGTAACTCGCTGGCGTCGACGGCGGCACCGACGGTGGCGCTCGGCGCCTTCTTCTCCAGGGCCCTCGATCTGGGCGTACAAGGGCAGCGGAAACCCCGGTGGTGGCCGCTCGTACCATGGCCTCAACGCCTCCTGCTGAGCACCCTCATCTCGGCGGCAGGGGACTGGCCGTTTCTTCGGCGGAAGTGGGTCGGGACCCTCTCAGGGGGCCTTTCCCTTCTCTTCTGCAGAAAACCGGCGGATCGGTGCCATCTGCGTAAGGTGGAGCAAGGGCGAGGAAGAAGAAGAAAGGGAGTAGCAGGAAGGGATGGACAACGGGGGCTATCGCCCGCCCGTACTTATAATCCGGAGGAGGCCAACCGTCGGCCACCATGATCTCAGGTAATCATGACCCATTTTTGCATGCAGGCTTGTCAAGTCGTGCAGTTGTCGAGGAGTCGTGGGGAAGCGGAGATGCCCACGTCCAATCAATCGCCATGCGGCGCCCAAGGCCGCAGGCTATTGGGACCCGTGGCGCTTTGCACTTGCCCCTTCGCTTCTATGCTAAGCCAAGTCCGGGCGCGCCTTGGGCCGGGGGCTACTGTCGGTGTTCTGGGAACGGGGGTCCCCAGACTTGCCTGCTTGCGGCCTGCGGCGTGGCTCAAGCGGAGGCCCAGTGCAGCCCAGCTTCATCAGCTCAAGCTCAAGACCCTTGCGAGGGGCCAAGCCTCGCGGGGCGGACGACAGGAAGCTTCCTCAGGAGCAGCCTCATCAGGCGGGCTCGCGAGAAGGCGGAGAGATCAAGGCAGGGTACCTCGCGAGGTGCCCGTGACGCAAGCCATGACGATCGAGACCAGGCGGGCGCCGGCCTGCGTAGTGTCCTTGTTTCCCCTTTGGTGCAAAGGGGGCAAGCACGGGCCAAGGCATCAGGCAAAGGTTACCTTTCAATGCAACAAGACCAAGACCAGCGGAGCGGCAGGATGGAGGTCACCATGGAGCCCAGGACGGCGTCACCGTCAGAGTCTTTGGCAGTCGAAGACCAACTTTGGTCAGGATAAGTGTACTAGATGTTCCCAATCTCACAGTTGGCACCCTTCTTGCTCATTATTTGGGAAGATGCCCAAGGCCTCTATAAATAGAGCTAGCCACCACAGAGTAGAGGAGATTTTTTGGAGAGGAGAGATTTTGGGTAGACTAGAGAGAGAGAGAAGCGACTGAGCTCACCCAAGCAGTTCATCGCACCAGCTCAAGAACATCCCTCGCGAGGTTGTTCTCCCCTTGTATTGTTCTTCATCAGCCCCTGAGGCAATCCACCACACCACACACTGGAGTAAGGTATTACACCACAATGGTGGCCTGAACCAGTATAAACCTCGTGTCTCCTGTGTGTTCATCTTTCTAGCTTAGATTCCTTGCGAGGCTTCGAGACGTGAGTTGGTAGGAGAGAGATCTTCACGCGCACCCTAGAGTTCGAACCTCAAGAGTCTGGCGGAAACCAAAATCCGACAGCTTGGACATATTGTCATGGGCCACGAGGACCATTTGGATTAAAAGGATATGGATAAAATGGATAGAGTTCAATCTCACAGTTTACAAGAGGGGAGCGATCACGGAGGACGATCAAATGGCTCACGAACTTGTTGAAGTGCTCCGCGCTGCTGAACCTGGGCTTGTCCACGTCGACGTCGTCCTCGTCGTGACTGTCAACATCGACCTCATGGATGAGGCGCAGGCTGGGAGTGTACGTCCAGAGATTGCGCCACCGGCGGGCGAGGACGCAAGTCTGCACGGCCTCATCCGACGGCAACAAGGACAACGTGTGCAGCAGGAGCGCGTCGGGGAGGGTGCTGATGCGGTCCTCACCGCTGGCCGCAGCTTTCTTGCGCCTCTCAGGCATTTCGTCAAACAGGCGACTGGTTCTGGACATGCAGAGCACGAAACGAGCAAAGCAGCCTCAGCAAGTCAGCAAAGAGGCATACCAGAAGAGAAATGGTCGCAGGGGTCTATCCAAGATTCTCACCTCACCTCAGCTTGGAGCCGGAAGCAGCCGCAGCAGCCCCTGCCGCCATCAGATGCAGCAGGGAGATCTCCACTCCTGGGTCAGAGCGTTGTGCACGGACGCACGGTGGTCGCACCTCACATCCCGCTTCACTTCCAAGCTCCGTGAGCCCTCAAGAAACCATGGCGAGAACGGATCTTTGGAGAGGGAGACGAGCGAAGGGGAAACGGAGTAATGCCCGCACCGGCTAAGTGCATTAATCTCAACACGCGGCTGCTGCCTGCCCTGCCTTCCATTAGAGCATGGTTAATAGAAGAGCCCGCTACCGGCTATATACTAGTGCCACATCATCTTATAGTCTTCCTAAAGCCATACTCATACAATAGACTGGCTGTAGATTAATTACTAGGCAAGCTATAGCATTCAATGCTTGCACGTGGACTCAGGGAAAGGGACTCACATGATTTGTTGGTGGGAAGAAACGTTGGATTTTAGCCTTCACCCAGGCTGCATGCTGGCTACATGTGCTCGTATATTGTGCTGCAGCCGGGCACTAGATGAAGCGCCGGCTCTCATCTCTCTCCTACCTCCTCTCTTCTCCAGCTGTGATTTTGCTGATGTGGCGTAGCTTATAGCCAGCTGAGTAGGATCTATTATACTTGCTCTTAATCCGGCTGGATGACCTCGGGCAATGGGAAAGTGTGCAAGAGACAAGACAACACGGTGCAGAGACAGGGAGAGTACGTGGGGGTGGGCATGCATAGCTGAGGTCTTAGCAGTAGTAGGTCGATCTGGCTATATGGCGGTCTTGAATTTCTTTTCATTTTACTTTTTGGCATTTGCTAAATCTCGTTCAATCGAGGTTTAATGAAGTCTCAGTTGTTGCTATATTTGTAATCTTACGTGAAGATATTTATATTTTTTTACATATTTTTTGTCACTTGACTAAGGCCCAGTTTTTTTGTCAGAATCTGGGGATTCTCCCAGAATGCGACTGAGGGAGTCCTGGACTAGGGGGTGTCCGGATAGCCGAACTATCATCATCGGCCGGACTCCAAGACTATGAAGATACAAGATTGAAGACTTCGTCCCGTGTCCGGATGGGACTTTCCTTGGTGTGGAAGGCAAGCTTGGCGATACGGATACGTAGATCTCTTACCATTGTAACCGACTCTGTGTAACCCTAGCCCTCTCCGGTGTCTATATAAACCGGATGGCTTTAGTCCGTAGGATGAACAACAATCATACCATAGGCTAGCTTCTAGGGTTTAGCCTCCTTGATCTCGTGGTAGATCTACTCTTGTAACACACATCATCAATATTAATCAAGCAGGACGTAGGGTTTTACCTCCATCAAGAGGGCCCGAACCTGGGTAAAACATCGTGTCCCTTGTCTCCTGTTACCATCCGCCTAGACGCACAGTTCGAGACCCCCTACCCAAGATCCGCTGGTTTTGACACCGACATTGGTGTTTTCATTGAGAGTTCCTCTGTGCCGTCGCAATCAGGAAGGATGCCTTTTACCGTCTTTAAAGACAGCGTCATCGTCAAGGGAGCTTTGGCCGCCGGCCAAACTATCCGGCTAGGTCGTTTTCTTATGACCGCCTGTTCGGCCACTGCTCCGATGATGACCTCTCAGGTCATCAAAAGTGATCTTCACGTCAGCTCGGAATTTGCCAAGCAGCTAGATCCGATGGAGCTCTCCTCCGTAAACGAGCTCTTGGATCGAATCGCCGCCCTGGGAGTCGCTACAGACTACGATCAGATTGGGCTTAAAACCGATCTGAGAGAAATTAACTCTCCCCAGGCTACCCAACATGTTATTGTGGTAGAGGAACAATGCGGCGACTCTTCTTCTACGTTAAAAACCAGCTATGTCCGGATTCCCGATCCCTCCATGCCGGATTCCCACGGAGGGACGGACGTCAATCAAATACTGAACCTAAAGTCAGGTATCGGACTAGATTCGTTGGAAAGCATCCAACAAACCAGGCTTCCAAATCCGGAAACTTCTTGGCCTTTGAGCCTCAGATCGGGCGGGGTTCCGAACTTAATTCCACCCGCCCACCCAAACATAAGAGATCTATCTCAAATACGGCAAGAGCCCGATGAAACAGTACATCATTACTGGGCCAGATTCCTCCTGGTTATAAACAGGATAAAGGACTGCCATGAAGAAAGCGCGATTTCAATTTTCTGCAACAATTGCACGGACAAGGGAATCATAAACGCCATAAGTCGTCGCGAAGTTACACGCTTCGCCGACCTAGCGACCATTGTACAAAAATACTGTGCGATGGAGAGTGCCTGGAAAACCGAAACCAGGTTTTGGGACAATCCGGCCCTGAATACAACCGCAGTCTGAAATAAAAGGGTGCGTCATACTCAAGCACCTGGATTAAAAACCAAAAAGCAAAAAACCCCTAAAGGGCACAAAACCGTACTGGAGGGAAGGCTCAACGGACCGTGCAAAATCCACAGTACGGAGGGCTCCACTCCAACACATAGCCTTCGAGCATGTTGGATACTACGGCAGGTGGCCAAAAGTGGCGAAGGCTTTCTAGCCCCGGGCAACCAGCCCAGCAGTACCAGTACGGTATTAACAGTCTTCGAGACTTTTGCATCAAATAACATGCGGAAGCAAACAATCCGCAGCCTTGCCGAGGTCTACCAAGTAGCAACAACAAATCCATGGAGCGACACGGCTATCACCTTCAATGCCAGTGATGAACCTAATTCCGAACAGCTCGAGCACCAGCCACATTGGTCCTCAGTCCGATAGTGGACGGCTTTCGTCTTACCAAGGTACTCATGGATGGCGGGAGTGGATTAAACCTCATCTACGAGGAAACCCTTCAAAAAATGGAAATTGACTGGAGCCGCATTGAGCGAAGCAGCACAACCTTCAGGGGAATAATCCCTAGTCGAGAAGTACGCTGCACAGGAAAAATCACACTAGACGTAGTGTTCGGCTCGCCGGCAACTACAGGTCCGAAGAGGTCACGTTCCAAGTGGCCCCATTCGGCAGCGGATATCACGCCTTGTTAGGGCGAGAGGCATTCACAATCTTCCAAGCTATACCCCATTACGGGTACATGAAGCTCAAAATGCCCGGGCCCAATGGAATAATCACTCTCGTCAGTGATCCAGATATAGCACTCCGCGCTGAAAATAAGACAGCCGCACTGGCCCTAGAGGCATTATCCGAAGCCCTAGCGGCAGAAGAACTCACTGCGTTGTGCTCCACGGTGGATAGGGACGATGTGATACTCGATAAGAGGTCTAAGTCCACCTCTTTTAAACCAGCAGACAAAATAGTCAAATTCCAGGTCCATCCAATGAACCCCACAAAGACGGCCTCCATTGGGGCACAATTAAATCCTGATGTAGAAGCCGCACTACGAGAATTCCTTCGGGAAATTTGGGACATTTTCGCCTGGCACCCTTCAGACATGCCAGGAATCCCACGCAGGCTGGCAGAGCACAACCTAAATATCCTAAAAGGATTTAAGCCAGTCAAACAGGCTCTTCGGCGATTTTCCGAACCCAAAAGACAGGCAATGGGAGAGGAGCTAGCCAAGCTCTTAGAAGCCGGATTCATCAGAGATATAAAACATTCGGACTGGCTAGCCAACCTGGTAATGGTATCTAAAAAGGACAAATCCTGGCGCCTTTGTGTCGATTTCAAAGACCTTAACAAGGCCTGTCCAAAGGACCCTTTCCCCCTCCCTCGCATCGACCAAATCATCGATGCTACCGCAGGGCACGATTCATTGTGCTTCCTCGACGCATACTCCGGATACCATCAAATCAAGATGGCGGAAAAAGACCAGGCCGCAACGGCATTCATTACTCCATACGGACCATTCTGCTTCAACACAATGCCCTTCGGACTCAAAAACGCCGGCGCAACATATCAGCGCATGATTCAGACATGTCTGGCTACCCAGATAGGCAAGACGGTAGAGGCATACGTAGACGATGTGGTCGTAAAGACCAAACACGTCGAAACTCTAGTAGACGACTTGAGGGTGACATTCGACAACCTCCGAGCATATGACATTAAGCTCAACCCGAAAAAATGTGTTTTCGGCATACCAGCCGAAAAGCTCTTGGGCTTCATTGTATCCGGTAGAGGAATTGAAGCAAACCCACCCAAGATCCGAGCTCTGTCACAATTGGATATCCCAAAAGACCTCAAGCAAATACAAAAACTAACTGGATGCGTGGCGGCTCTAAGCCGCTTCATCTCCCGTTTGGGAGAAAAGGCACTGCCCCTCTATCGCCTCCTCCGGCGCACCGAACACTTCGAATGGATGGATGCTGCCGCGGCCGGACTCGAAGAAATTAAGACCGTACTGGCAACAAATCCGGTCCTGGCCGCACCCAACCTGAGCGAACCTATGTTATTATACATCGCGGCAACACATCAAGTTGTCAGCGCCGCACTCGTCGTCGAACGAGAAACAGAAGGGCACAAATTCCCTCTTCAAAAACCAGTGTACTACGTATCCACTGTCTTAACTCCATGCAAGTCCCGTTACCCACATTATCAAAAGATAGCATATGCGGTGTTCATGGCATCCCGGAAGCTGCGACACTACTTTCAAGAGTGTTCCATAACGGTGGCCTCCTAAGTACCTCTCAACAATATTATAAACAATCGCGACGCGGCGGGCAGGATTGCAAAATGGGCTATTGAGCTCTTACCATTTGACATAACCTACAAACCACGGAGAGCTATAAAATTGCAAGTTTTGGCTGACTTCATCGCCGAATGGACCGAAGCCGAACTCCCTAAAGAGTACGACGCATACTCCAATTGGATCATGCATTTTGACGGCTCCAAAATGTTGGCTGGCTTGGGGGCTGGCGTCGTCTTGACGTCCCCAACCGGAGACACAGTCCAATACGTGCTTCAAATAATGTACACGGACTCCAACAATGCAGCCGAATACGAGGCCCTTCTACATGGCCTCTGGATGGCAATCTCCATGGGTATTCAACGCTTAGAGGTGCACGGAGATTCAAACCTCGCAATATCCCAAGTAAATGGAGACTTTGACGCCAAGGATCCAAAAATGGCAGCCTACCGTAACGCTGTCCTAAAAATGTCAGCCCGGTTCGAAGGACTCGAATTCCACCATGTAGCCCGGGATAACAACCAGGCAGCAGACGCGTTGGCACGAATCGGCGCAAAACGCGATGCCGTCCCTCCAAACATCTTCCTAGAGCGGCTCTTTAAGCCATCCGTATTATGGGAAGAGGAGTCCGGAAATAACAATCCGGAACCAACTGCATCGCCTAACACAGAACATTCTGACACAATCGGTGGCTCAGCCAATGAAATAACAGATTCAGCCCATGAAATACTGGCAATAATTGCCCCGTGGACGGAACCATTCCTAGCCTACTTAATCAGGCAGGAACTTCCCGAAGACCAAAATGAGGCCCGCTGCATAGTTCGGCGATCTAAAGCCTACAAGGTCCATGAGGGAGAACTTTATAAGAAAAGCACAACCGGAGTCCTTCAAAGGTGTATCTCCGAAGAGGAAGGGCGAAATCTCCTGGCTGAAATTCACGCCGGACTCGGCGGGCACCACGCCACCGCCCGGGCCCTTGTAGGCAAGGCCTTCCGTACAGGATTTTATTGGCCGAGCGCCCGGGCAGATGCTCAGGACTTAGTCCAACGATGTGTCGGTTGCCAGCTCTTTGCTAATCAGAGCCACATGCCACCCACCGCCCTCAAAACTATACCCATCACTTGGCCGTTCGCGGTCTGGGGGCTTGACATGGTTGGACCCCTTAAAGGGGGAACCCACAAGCACAAATACTTATTGGTCATGGTGGACAAATTCACCAAATGGATAGAGGCCAAGCCGGTTAAAACGGCAGAATCCGGACCTGTGATAGACTTCATATCCGGGGTAGTACACCGTTTTGGCGTCCCCCACAGCATCATCACTGATAACGGCACGAATTTCACGGCCGATGAGGTTAAACTTTGGTGCAAAAACACGGGCATCAAGCTCGACTACACTTCAATCTACCACCCTCAAACTAACGGTCAAGTGGAACGAGCAAATGGTCTAATCATGAGCGGAATCAAACCCAGATTAGTGCGGTCCCTCACGGAATCTAACACGCACTGGGTAGAGGAGCTCGACTCCGTACTCTGGGGGCTGTGGACCACGCCAAACCGCACAACCGGATTCACACCATTTTTTATGGTATACGGCGCTGAGGCAGTTTTGCCCTGCGATATAATTCATGACTCACCTCGCGTGTGCATGTACGAGGAAAGGGAAGCCGAGTTGGATCGGCAAGACAGTTTGGACGCTTTGTAGGAGGAGCGCGACGTGGCAAAATCTTGTTCCGCATTCTATCAATAGTAGGCTCGAAGATATCAAAGCAGAGAAGTACGGGCCAAAACTTACAATGTTGGCGAGCTAGTTATACGCCTGCCGGACAAGAAAAAGGACAAACTTAAGCCCAAATGGGAAGGTCCCTTCATCATCGACCAAGTCCTTACCGGCGGTGCATACCGTCTACGCAACGCATCTGACAACTGACTCGAGCCAAACCCATGGAACGCAGCCCGTCTCCGAAGATTTTACGCCTAGCTACGGACTCAGAGTTCGTCTCCTTCCTCTGTCCACCTTTCATTTTTTCGCTGTCTTTGTTTTCCCTCCTTTTTCCTCCCTCTTTCAGTACAAACCCCTTGAGGGCTGATCTACGCTTTGTTCGCACTCACTCGATGTGCTACTCGCACTCGTTATACCTGGGGGCTTCTTTAACAGAAGCTTATTTCTACGGGCTTCATGCCCAACACATGTGTCATACTTCCGCATGTACCTTTTGATCAGCATTATATGCATCGATATGACTTAAGTTTTGGCCAAGCCGGGTTGCCTGGCTCCTGTGCTTACCCCTACGTTCCCGATTGTTCGCCTAGGAGGTAAAGGGAGCACCTCTACGATTGTTACTGCCGGGTCAGCCGGATGTGTACCTCAGACTGGGTGAAGCCGAAGGCTAGCGTTCTTAAGGGAATATTCGGTCGGTGACCTGAAAGATGATTTATTACTTACTTATTTATCTGCCCCCAGATGCTTTTTCTGCTATTTTCGCAGTCCGGACATGCACTTTAGGGCATGCCTCCCAGGGAAAGGAACCCTTAACGGAACTATTCTCCGTGGAAGATGTTTTTTACTAACCATGTAATATAACATAGCTAGTTGGGCACTTGTCTGATAAAGCAATTATGACCCCTATGCCTTGTCTCCATGCACGCCCCGGTTCTTTTATAACCGTAAGGGTGTTCGGACACACTCCGGACTATTGGGTCCTGAGGTTGAAGCGAAAAGGTCTGCAAAGACAAACGATCTACAATCCGGCTAGAAGGCATTCTATATGTCATTTTTAAATTACATCGTCAAGCTGACTGATTGTACTCCTCTTCAATCCCATCTAACAGGCTGTCTAATTTACAGTCCTATTGGGAATATTTCGCGGCCAACTCTACTTGGCCGTACATCAAGCTCACAGGGATCTCCTTCCCATCAGGCCCCACAGGTCTGACCTCGGCCATGTGGTTTGGGTCAGCCTTCGGGTACCGCGTCTTCACCATGGCCCAGGCCTCCCTGACGCCTTGACGGCAGGCCGATATCTTCCACAGACGGAAACGTCGCCGTACTCCCTGAAGCTTCTCAGCAAGCCGTCCAAGGCCCTCAGGTAGGGAGACGGAAGGCCATAAGGCCTGAACGACGCCGCTCATCGCCTGCCGAACACGTTCGTGTAGTCGCAGAAGCTCGGGAAGAGGGTCTCCCATGGAACCAGGCATCTCCTCCGCCGGACGACCCGTGAGCACACCTACAGACACATTTCTGTCAATCGACTTCCTCGCCGAACTATTCTTTTCAAAAGAGTTTGCTCAAGCACTTACTATAAATGCCGCGACGAAGCCGGCGATTCTCCTTTACGGAGCTAGACAGCTGGACCCGAACATCTTTTAGTTCTTCGCCCAGCTGGGTGTTGGCATCTTGGAGTTTGTTCCTCTCCTGCTGCACCCTCAAAAGCACCCTCTCGCCGGCCTTCAACTGGCGCAGCACCTGTTGCTTGTCCAGATCTAGTCCGGCACCCTCTGCAATATTATTGTCAGACTATACACACATGTCGCACTTCATAAATTACTTCTCTTTTCAAAACATGAATTACCAGAGGGGGTCTCCGTGGCTCCCCCGGCAGCGCCTAGTGCGGCCTCAAGTTGGGCCTTGCATTCTTGAAGCTCCTGGGACAGGTTGGTATTCTTCTCGGTAAGATCCTGCATTACAAATGATCCTTAAATCCGTTAGTTTAACTATTTTAAGTCTCGGGGGCTACTGGCATATATAACTATTAAAATTCCTCACCCGTATGTCTTTTACATACTGCTCCGTGGCTCTGGTTAAACCATCTTGAGCAGCACGGAGGTGCGCGTCTCCCGCATTAAAGGCATTCAACGCCTCTGGGGAAAAACATGCATCACGAAGAACTGTCCGACGGCGCCTGTGATTCATGGCGCTCTCCACCTCAGACCTGGTGGCAGACAACCTGTCGGCATCCTCCGTTGGAGGAGCATCCGGCTCGCGCCTTGCGCTTGCCTCCCCCTCCGGACCAGGCATTCGAGCCTGGTTGGCGGAGGCTTGGTTGGCACCCTCTCCGGACTCAGTCCGGCGAGCGCTCTTTCTCCTGGAAGAATCATGAGCATTAATATACCTCCCAGGAGTCTTTCCCTTAAAGGACAATGGTGCACCATACCTTTGCGGCGGCGTTTCGATTCGCGCCGCACTCCTCTTCCGCCTGCTAGGCCGCACTGACCTCGTTTGGTTAGTCGCCGCGGGCTCGGCTTCGCGCTGTAAAGGCACCTCCTGCGAAGCACCATTGGTACACGGTGGTCAGGAATAAGCATTAAAAAAGTAACGGTGTCAGGACTTCGGTCATACTCACCTGGGAAGCCGGACATAAACCGGGGTAGTCAGCCGTAATGGCGACTAAAGCATTGTCTATGCTGAGCTGGTGGAACACCCCGTCAATCAAATCCACCTTTACGTCCGGATCATCTTCGGAGGCCGGATCAAGGGATCTTCCTGGATCCTCGGGTTGTGGAGTTGGGCTTTCTATGCCCTCCACATCCCGGTGCAGTTCCTGCATCGAAATCATAAAGTAAGACACTTATCTTTGAAAGCACGGATCAGATATATAAGCGTCCGCTTACCCAGCTCCGAGGGTTATTCATGGAGAATCCAGTCAATGGATTCGTGCGGAGGAAGTCCTCCTTCTCCCCCTTGTACAAGCCGGACAGGATCTTCACCAGATCGGCGGCCGACCCCGGCCCCGTGCGGCCATGACGGGTGGCGTCATTCTCCCCATTGAAATCCCACATGGGGTGGCCCCTATATTGGAGCGGCTGCACCCCTCGCATAATGTATGTGGCCATGACTCCAATCATGGTTAATCCGGAATGGGCTAGTAACCGTATCCGGCCCATCAGATAGTGGACGCTCCTGTCATCTTCCTGTTGAGGGCTCCGTGGGCGCCAACTCAGGCGTTTCTTCAGAGGAGTGTTGCTAAACTTTGGGAGGCCGATCCGGACTGGATCCGGCAGCGGGGCGTCTTCCATATAAAACCACTCCGAAGGCCAGTCTTCGGACGCCTTCTTCGGGGTTCCGGATAGATATCCGGTCCCGGCGATGCGCCATATTTCGGATCCGCCCACTTGATATATCGACCCCTCGTAAGAACGGGGTATGAGGCAAAACAGCCTCTTCCACAGTGCAAAATGGGGCTCGATGCCCAAGAATAGCTCGCAAAGAGCTACAAAGCCTGCGATGTGCAAAATGGAGGCGGGCGTGAGGTGGTGAAGTTGGAGACCATAGAACTCCAGGAGCCCCCGGAGAAACGGATGTATAGGAAATCTGAGTCCCCTTATTAAGTAGGGGACGAAGCATACCCGCTCTCCTTTGGAGGGATTGGGGACGCTCTCCGCCTGCTTCCCACCCTTGTAGGTGGCCAGTCCGGCTCAAACCGGAACCATAAAGGCCGGGGGAAGGTATCCCTCTGCTTGGAGCGTCACTAACTCGCTATGCGGGACTGAGCATCTCCTCCAATCTCCTGGCTGAGGACTGGGAGCGCGAGAAGAGGAGCCGCGTCGACTGTCCATGTTGGAATGGATTTTTTTGTCAGATGCGCCTCGATGAGTACTTGCGGAAGGAGGATGGTGTGATTTGGATCTGGATCCTCGCCTCTCTTATAGGCAGCTTATTCGTGCAGCTAGGGGGTAAAACATAAGAATACCCTGACTTTTCGCATTCGTACGACACGTGGAAGAAGGCCATTATTAGACGTAGAAGCGCAACATTTATGAAGCAACCGGACACTATCCGGCAAACACATGAAACATGAAGGAGAACCCGTCTTGCAAACGCCGACGACAACATACGCGCCGGACTCGTCGTCATTGAAGCCTGGTTCGAGGGCTACTGAGGGAGTCCTGGACTAGGGGGTGTCCGGATAGCCGAACTATCATCATCGGTCGGACTCCAAGACTATGAAGATACAAGATTGAAGACTTCGTCCCGTGTCCGGATGGGACTTTCCTTGGCGTGGAAGGCAAGCTTGGCGATACGGATATGTAGATCTCCTACCATTGTAACCGACTCTGTGTAACCCTAGCCCTCTCCGGTGTCTATATAAACCGGATGGCTTTAGTCCGTAGGACGAACAACAATCATACCATAGGCTAGCTTCTAGGGTTTAGCCTCCTTGATCTCGTGGTAGATCTACTCTTGTAACACACATCATCAATATTAATCAAGCAGGATGTAGGGTTTTACCTCCATCAAGAGGGCCCGAACCTGGGTAAAAGATCGTGTCCCTTGTCTCCTGTTACCATCCGTCTAGATGCACAGTTCGAGACCCCCTACCCGAGATCCGCCGGTTTTGACACCGACACCGACCCCTACTCAGCTTTCCCAGAATCTTTGAACCTCATTTGTTTTACAATCATGTCTAATTAGGGTCTAATTAGATAGGATTGTAAAACTAGTGGGGCTAAAAGATTCTGGGAGAAGCTGGGTAGGGGTCGGATTCTGGGAGAATCCCCAGATTCTAGCAAAAGAACTGGGCCTAAGACGTCTTTAAGTCTTTCATTGATTGAGTTCTAGTCACACATTTTTCTTCTTGTGAGCACCTAGTATGTACTCCTTCCGTTTCTTTTTAGTCTGTATATAAGGTTTGGTCAAAGTCCAGCTTTGCATAATTTGACTAACTTTATATTAAAAAATATCAACATTCACAATATGAAATCAACATTTTCAGATGCACCGTGAAATGTATTTTCATATTATATAATTTAATTATTGTAGATGTTCATATTTTTTAATATAAATTTGGTCAAGCTTTGTGTGGTTTGACTTTGACCAAAACTTATACGCGGAGTAGAAAGAAACGGAGGGAGTATATCTCTCATAAAATTCCACAATTCAGAAGTTTTCATCCCTAAACAAAATCAAACATTCTAAAGTGTTTATTATTCAAAATTTCTTTATCTAGGACACATCAAGATGTGTTTTAGTTATTGCACATCTAAGTGGCTTAATTAGATTAGAAACAAAATAAAAGATAAAGAAAATGCTTGCACAAATTTTAATGTAAAATCAATGACATATGATTCAGATGTGCAATACTTGAAACACATCTATTATTTTTTTTGCGGGGGAAACACATCTAAATGTGCTTTAGCAAAGCTGATTATTCATTTAAAAAAAGCAAAGCTGATTATACAAATATTTTTTATTCAACTTTATGGACAAAGTGTGATACAAAATATGAGGGGTCTTATATTACATAACTGAACGAAGTATATAGGATGCATGCTACTAGGGCGTGGGTGTCTCGAACGTGAGCAGGCCACTTCCAATGTCGAAGATCATGTTGGTGCCCGTTTGCAGCAGGCTGCCGAGGACCGATACACCTTTCGACGGCAGTACGGTCAGGCACACTTTCAACCCGTCCTTGAAGAAGTAATTTTCGGGTTTGACCTCCATCGTCGCGTTCACGCCATCGAACACCAGCGTTAGCGCCGGCACCGTCACGTAGGAGAAGGACCACCTCCTGTAGCACAGCTGGTGGAGGTCCTCCGCGTCCACCGGAGTCACACCCTGAGACTCGATGCTGCTCATCAGCGCGCGCCTCAGGGCGCCGTATGCGGTCTCCTCGAGGTAGGTCGCCGGCCAGGTCGAGCTCAGGAATACCCCGCCGGAGCCGTCCGCCTGGAGGTCGAACGTCCCCGCCGGGATGCCGTCGAGGTCATGGCCGTCGACCTGTATGCTGCTGAGCCCGACGTAGTACAGGTCAGGTTGCATGACGCTTCTAAGTAGCGGCGTGGAGCGGCTGCGCTGACTCTGCGGCACGGCGGCGTCGCCCAGACGGATGACGCTCTCGGAGCCGTCCGCGTCGTCGGACGCCAGAGTGTAGGAGAACCTCGAGAGCCCGAGCTGCGACACGAGGGAGATGTTCCCCCTGCCGAAGCCGAACAACGCGGACGCGCCGCCGGAGAGCTGCACCGTGGTACTGGCCACGCAGCCGAACACGATGCCTGGGACGGACGTCGCGCCGAAGGTGAACGTCTCGGTGGCGAAGGAGCCTTCCGTGTAGGCATTGGACTGGTTGCCGGCGCCGTAGTACGTGGCGTTGTACGCGCAGTCGCCGTCGCCGACGCAGGCAGTCCGGTCGCCCAGCACGCGCGGGCACGTCGGGCTGCCGCAGGGGATCTTGGAGAAGGACGCTGACTCGGCGGGCCGGAAGGCTGGCGTCCGGCAGGCGTCGCAGGGCGCGCACTGCGCCCAGACTAGCTGGGAGGTTATGTCCAACACCCCGGAGACGGCCTGCGCGGGGGACGTCCCGATGGATATGTCGAAGACGACCAGGCCGGCGGCGTCGGCTCCCACGCCGCCCAGCAGCTGGTCCTTTAGGTGCCCCGCCGCCTTCCAGATGAGCTGCATCACACCCTGCTTCGCTTGCTCTTGCAAGAAAGCTTTGACCAGGTTCCTCAAGAGCGGGGACGCGCGGATGACGGCCGTTCGGAGGAGCGGGACCAGGACGGCCGGCGACGACGAGACGGGCGTGGGCGCAAGGAGAAGCTGGGGGATGAGAACCGAAGCTACTAGCGTCGTCATGGCGACTGCGAGGCTTCCACTTGACCGACCCATGCTAGCTTCGATCTTCTTGGCTAACTCCTGGCCGTTGCTGCTGCTTCTTTCTGCTCAAGCCCGCTGATTCCTTTTATTTATAGAGAAGTCTGATTTGCTCCGGGTTGACTCGGAGGGACAGTGAAATTTCGATGCATTGACATAGAACACGGCTGGTCGACGACGCCACCAAAGTCAACCTTAGCCGGAGGGTTCATGGTATTGAATCCACAGGTTTAAGAACGCGCTTTGGCTTAGGCGTGGATTTTCCTTACTTGGTGCTGTCAACGTCTCAACTCATGTTGGCATTGACCGCGTGATGGCCGGTTGGATTTTAGATTTCAGATATTAAAAAAAGTCCGTCTATGTTACATCTAGATGTTAGATAATACTCCATCCGTTTTAAAATAATGACTTAATTTTATACTAACTTTAGTACAAAGTTGAGTCATCTATTTTGAAACGGAGGGACTATTTCACATCTATTTTTTTCGAGATATTTCACGTCTAATTATATATCATCATCTCCTAAACTAGAAGAACGCCTGTGCGTTGCAACAGGGCCACATTAACTTTAAGAGTTCAATATTACGACATTGGCGACCTTTTTACCATCAAATCCTGACACACACTCTCTTCCCCTCCCTCTTCCTCCCTCTCTCTCTCCCTCTCTCTCTCTCTCTCTCTAACACACACACATAGCCTATTCTCCCCGTCAATAAGACTTACTCAATTGGCAATAATGTGTGGACTTGTGGTGAGCTTGACTGAACTAATGGATAGTGTGATATATTCCTCAATCATTTAACAATGAAATTTCAGAAATGGGAAGATTATGTAACATCTCAAGTCGTTATCTACAATGACCTCCCCCTAATGATGCCATGTCATCAGGCTTGCTAAGCCAAACTGCCACTTGATAAAAATCAAAGACCAATTCAAATTTAAAATAAAGTCAAATAAATTATTTTGTCAAACAGTAAAACTAAAATGTTCACCATATTCTATAAATTCCACTGATCTTTGACATGTTGAGCCCAACATTATCTGACCCAAAAATTAAATCTTGTCAAATTAATAAGAGGTCCATCAGTAGTTAAAATAACCAATTAAATATAAACCTAATTTTATGTATTTCCATTTGGCCCCAAACTTTTTGTGCCACCTAAAAATATTGTGCTCGAATTGTGTGCATAGTTTCACAATTAACAAAATCCATTTAGTTGATATAAGAATAAATAGAAAACGGTGTTAAAAAGGAGAAACGGATTAGAATACATTAAAAACCAAAAGGACGATGAAAAAGGGGATTCCCCTACCCTCCGGGCCTTGCCACCGAACCGGCCCAGTGGTCCAGTCCCCGCACGGTCGTCTTCTCCTGTTCCATGAGTCCGTCGCTACAGAGCCGGGCTCCCGTCCGACCACCTCGCCGACATTGAAGGGGAATGGATAAAGGTGAATCCCTGCCTCCCCTGCCCCCATGGCCTCACTCCTCCCAGGTCCACTTCTCCTCCTTGCTCGCTCGATCGCGGTGATCTGGACGAAGTCAGATGCCACGGCCACCATGACTGATCCCGTCCACACGACCACTGCCCTCCCTGCTGGCTAGGAGCTTGTCGAGGAGCTCCGAATGCCTCCGCTACTTCGTCTGCGCCAACGAGATCAAGTCCAGCACCCCCAGATCGACGTCGTTGCCGTCTTCCTCAACCTTTGGCCACCGCGACATTGTCGTTCGATCTGCGCCGCCCCGAGCTCCCCTGTCTTCCCCTAGGGTGCCATTGACACCGCCGTGATCTCCTCTTGCCTTTCCCCAGTTTCCCCTCTCGTTTGCTCTCGTTAGGTATTTTGCCGTGGCCGAGAACCGTCGTCCGCCATGGCCATTGCAGGGGTAGCCACTGAGCTCCTTGGATTGACCCCGTGGCACATGCCCGCTTCTATGCGCGCCCATGCCCGAGCCTTCAACTCTTCTTCCGCGCCTGCGGGGCCACTCCCTCTCTAGCTCTCCATGCCCACGCACGTGCCACACCGCGTCTGTCGCGCCCGCCGTTGCCATCACGCTCGCCACAGCCACCGCACCACTGTGCCCCACACGACGCACACCCTGGCCGCGCGTCACACTCTCGCTGGCTGCGCTCGCCCCGCCTGCTGCCGCATATCCCTTCGCTTGCCCGCTATCGCGCCCCTGCCTCGCGCTGCCTCCTGTCGCGGCCATCTTCTGTCGGCCGCCTCCTCAGCCACGCCGGCCGCATCTCTGCCCTCCACCGTCGGCCGCTCGCCTCGCCTGCTGCGTGCTTCTTCCTACTGTTATGCGCTGCTCTACCACTAGTACGCTGTTGCGCCATGTCCTCGACACCGCCGTGGACAAACGTGGCAGAGGGATTGTTAATGGAGTACGAGGAGGAGGTGGCGGAGAAGGTGTGGAGAGGCAAGAGGTCTAGGGTGGCGTCAGCTGGCTGTGGTGGAGGTCATTATGCGAGAAGGAGTCGAAGCGGAAGGAGAGGTCACAATTGGAAAGAATCGCAAAAAAATAATAACCTGGAGATCTCATTCCAAAAAATGTTAATATCGATGCAGGGGTGATTTCCTTCAATAGGTGGAGAACATAGGAAATAATGGATGTTATCAAGGAAAGGTAAAAATTTAGAAAAGTTAGGATTTTGAACTGATTTCTATGCAAATGGGGTTTTATTATTTGGTAACATGATATCAGTACCTGCCCATTTGTGATGTGTCTGACTAGGAAAGTTTGCAAATGTTAAGAAACTATTTATTGGGAGGAAAGTTTGTGACGTGTCTCTTGTTTGTTTTCTAAAACAAATTTCACTAATGAGAGAAATCGATTGATTTAGATAAGTTAGGAAAGTTAGATTCAAATCTATTATTTGTTTTTTAAAAATTTGTTATTTGTTTCCTAAGACAAATTGAACCAATAAAAAATCGATTGATATGAATAATTTAAGAAAGTTAGAGCATCTCCAGCCGCGCCCCCAACAAGGCCCCAAGTCGATTTTTCGGCCGCCGGTGCCAAAAAATCGGCCCAGTCGCGCCCCCAGGGGCCCATTTTTCGCCGGCTCGGGCCGAAATTGGCGCCGAAGGACCCAACCCGAACCCGGCACGCTGGGGGTCGCTCGGGGGCGCCGGGCGAATCTTTTATGGCGCGAAAGCGCCGTGGGCCAGTCGTGTCAGCGACTCGACTCCCTTCTCGCCGCTTCGTCGTCCTCATCGCCTCATTTCCCGCCGCGAATCAATGCCAAAGCTGCGCGCGCTTTCGCGCCGGTCGGCCTCCATTGATGCCTCACGGGCGGCACAGTGAAGTCCGGGCGACGCGCGTCCCCTCGGCCGCCACGTCTCCCGCCATGCGTAATGCACCGCCCAGCCTACCGCGCGACGCTTCCGCCTATATAAGCTGAGAACCAGCGCGCCGGAGATACGCACACACACGACACAGCCGACGCGCCCACTTCTCCCTTTTCCTCTTCTCGTCGTCTCCAGCTCAGAAGGATGGCCGAGTGCTTCCCAGGCGACGGCGCGGCGGCGAATGGTTTCGGCCGCCGGCATCTGCACGAGGACGAGGCTCGCCTCCTCTTCGAGGTCGAGTACCCGGCCCCGCCAGACATGCGGGTGCCCGGGTCGTGGAGGATCAGCGTCGGCGGCGTGCCGGTGCCACCACTGCCCATCGGGGCGGCGCGGCGTGCGGAGATTGCACACATCCGCGCGTCCCTGCCGCGGGCCGCGAGGGAAGGCCCACGGTACACTCCCGATAGCCCGCTCTGGGAGTCCTATTTCCGCCGCCGACACGCCGAGCAGCTCGTGGCGACGAACGTCGTCGTGCCCTCCGGCAGGCTCAACTCCGAGGGCCGGCGCCGGTGGTGGAGCGTACCCGGCCGCACGTTGGAGGTCGTCCTCGAGTACATCGAGGGCGGCAACACGCCGCGCCTCGAGTACCCCGCTCCCCCGACCTTCTCACGCCGCTGTGGGAGCTCCTGGACGCCGAGGCGTATGGAACGGCCCGGCGCATCCTCCTCCTCGTCCGGCCGCTCGTCGGGCTCTCCCTGCCTCCGCCCTGTCAAGCCGGAGCCCCAAAACACGCAGCTCCTCCGGCGTCCGCATCGGTGACTCCACCCCCCCACCCATCCGGCCGCTTCGTCCTCGTCGAGCCCAAGCCGGAGCCCAGCCTCCCCCCGGAGTACGAGGAGATAGCCCGGCGCGGCTTCTCCGACGAGGAGGCCCTGCAGTGGGCGCGGGACGACTACCTCCGCGACGAGATGGTCCGGCAGCGTCGGGCCCTGGAGGATATCAAAGCCTGCAAGCGCGGGCGTGAGGACAAGCACAACGTCGTCATCCTTGACAACGACGACGAGGAGGCCGCCCCCGGACCGTCCAACCCGCCGCACCAACCGGGGGAGGGGATGCAGCAGGGACGGCGGCGGCGGAGGCGGCGACGACGACGACGATGGCGGCGGCAACTACACGCGGTTCTACAGCCTCCTCAGCATGTAGAACTGTGAGGGCGGGTGGCGGGCGGCGGGGAGCGGCGAGGCGGACGGCGAGGAGCGGCGATGGAGACGGCGAGTGGCGGCCCCTAGTAGTTTTTTTCTTTTTTGTAAAATATGTTTAAGTTTGAACGAACTTGCTGAAGTTTGCAATGAATTTGCGACGTTTTTGTGTCGTGTTTAGATTTTTCAAAATAACATGGGCGCCGCGACTGGGGGGCATCACGCCCCCAGCGCGCGGGTTAGCGCCGGTGTTGGGGAACGTTGCATAAAATAAAAATATCCTACATTCACCAAGATCAATCTATGAGTTCATCTAGCAACGAGAGAGGGGAGTGCATCTACATACCCTTGTAGATTGCGAGCGGAAGCGTTCAAGAGAACGGGGTTGAGGGAGTCGTTCTCGTCGTGATCCAAATCACCGGAGATCCTAGCGCCGAACGGACGGCACCTCCGCATTCAACACACATACGGTCAGCGTGACGTCTCCTCCTTCTTGATCCAGCAAGGGGGGAGGAGAGGTTGATGAAGATCCAGCAACACGACGGCGTGGTGGTGGATGCAGCAGGGTTCCGGCAGGGCTTCGCCAAGCGTTTGCGGGAGGAGGAGGTGTAGCAAGGGGGAAGGGAGGCGCCAG
>NC_041387.1:107210123-107266109 GCF_002162155.2 Triticum dicoccoides | reverse complement strand
AGGGGGGTGCGCCGGTCCTAGGAGATGGGATCTCCTAGGGGGCGGCGGCCAAGGGGGGAGACTTGCCCCCCAAGGCAAGTGGAGGCGCCCCCTCCCCTAGGGTTCCCAACCCTAGGCGCAGAGGGGGGCCCAGGAGGGGCGCACCAGCCCACCAGGGGCTGGTTCCCCTCCCACTTCAGCCCATGGGGCCCTCCGGGATGGGTGGCCCCACCCGGTGGACCCCCGGGACCCTTCCGGTGGTCCCGGTACAATACCGGTGACCCCCAAAACTTTCCCGATGGCCGAAACTCGACTTCCCATATATAATTCTTTACCTCCGGACCATTCTGGAACTCCTTGTGACATCCAGGATCTCATCCGGGACTCCGAACAACTTTCGGTTTGCTGCATACTAATGTCTTTACAACCCTAGCATCACCGAACCTTAAGTGTGTAGACCCTACGGGTTCGGGAGACACACAGACATGACCGAGACTGCTCTCCGGTCAATAACCAACAGCGGGATCTGGATACCCATGTTGGCTCCCACATGCTCCTTGATGATCTCATCGGATGAACCACGATGTCGAGGATTCAAGCAACCCCGTATACAATTCCCTTTGTCAATCTTTTCGTTACTTGCCCGAGATTCGATCGTCGGTATCCCAATACCTCGTTCAATCTCGTTACCGACAAGTCACTTTACTCGTACCGTAATGCATGATCCCGTGACCAGACACTTGGTCACTTTGAGCTCATTATGATGATGCATTACCAAGTGGGTCCAAAGATACCTCTCCGTCATACGGAGTGACAAATCCCAGTCTCGATCCGTGTCAACCCAACCGACACTTTCGGAGATACCCGTAGCATACCTTTATAGTCACCACGTTACGTTGTGACGTTTGGTACACCCAAAGCACTCCTACGGTATCCGGGAGTTACACGATCTCATGGTCTAAGGAAAAGATACTTGACATTGGAAAAGCTCTAGCAAAACGAACTACATGATCTTGTGCTATGCATAGGATTGGGTCTTGTCCATCACATCATTCTCCTAATGATGTGATCCCGTTATCAATGACATCCAATGTCCATAGTCAGGAAACCATGACTATCTGTTGATCAACGAGCTAGTCAACTAGAGGCTCACTAGGGACATATTGTGGTCTATGTATTCACACATGTATTACCATTTCCGGATAATACAATTATAGCATGAATAAAAGACAATTATCATGAACAAGGAAATATAATAATAATCCTTTTATTATTGCCTCTAGGGCATATGTCCAACAGTCTCCCACTTGCACTAGAGTCAATAATCTAGTTACATTGTGATGAATAGAACACCCATAGAGTTCTGGTGTTGATCATGTTTTGCTCGCGGAAGAGGTTTAGTCAACGGATCTGCGAAATTCAGATCCGTATGTACTTTACAAATATCTATGTCTCCATCCTGAACATTTTCACGGATGGAGTTGAAACAACGCTTGATGTGCCTGGTCTTCTTGTGAAACCTGGGCTCCTTGGCAAGAGCAATAGCTCCAGTGTTGTCACAGAAGAGAGTGATTGGCCCCGACGCATTGGGTATGACTCCTAGGTCGGTGATGAACTCCTTCATCCATATTGCTTCATGCGCTGCCTCCAAGGCTGCCATGTACTCCGCTTCACATGTAGATCCCGCCATGATGCTCTGCTTGCAACTGCACCAGCTTACTGCTCCACGATTCAACATATACACGTATCCGGTTTGTGACTTAGAGTCATCCAGATCTGTGTCAAAGCTAGCGTCGACGTAACCCTTTACGACGATCTCTTCGTCACCTCCATAGACGAGAAACATGTCCTTTGTCCTTTTTAGGTACTTCAGGATATTCTAGACCGTTGTCCAGTGTTCCTTGCCGGGATTACTTTGGTACCTTCCTACCAAACTTACGGCAAGGTTTACATCAGGTCTGGTACACAGCATGGCATACATAATAGATCCTATGGATGAGGCATACGGGATGACACTCATCTCTTCTTTACCTTCTGCCGTGGTTGGGCATTGAGTCGAGCTCAATCTCACACCTTGCAATACAGGCAAGAACCCTTTCTTGGACTGATCCATATTGAACTTCTTCAATATCTTATCAAGCTATGTGCTTTGTGAAAGACCTATGAGGCGTCTTGATCTATCCCTATAGATCTTGATGCCTAATATGTAAGCAGCTTCTCCAAGGTCCTTCATTGAAAAACACTTATTCAAGTAGGCCTTAATGTTGTCCAAGAATTCTATATCATTTCCCATCAAAAGTATGTCATCTACATATAATATGAGAAATGCTACAGAGCTCCCACTCACTTTCTTGTAAACGCAGGCTTCTCCATAAGTCTGCATAAACCCAAATGCTTTGATCATCTCATCAAAGCAAATGTTCCAACTCCGAGATGCTTGCACCAGCCCATAAATGGATCGCTGGAGCTTGCATACCTTGTTAGCATTCTTAGGATCGACAAAACCCTCCGGCTGCATCATATACAGTTCTTCCTTAAGATAGCCGTTAAGGAATGCCGTTTTGACGTCCATCTGCCATATCTCATAATCATAGTATGCGGCAATTGCTAACATGATTCGGACGGACTTCAGCTTCGCTACGGGAGAGAAAGTCTCATCGTAGTCAACCCCTTGAACTTGCCGATAACCCTTAGCGACAAGTCGAGCTTTATAGATGGTAATATTACCATCTGCGTCCATCTTCTTCTTAAAGATCCATTTGTTTTCTATCGCTCGCCGATCATCGGGCAAGTCTGTCAAAGTCCATACTTTGTTTTCATACATGGATTCTATCTCAGATTGCATGGCTTCAAGCCATTTGTTGGAATCTGGGCCCGCCATCGCTTCTTCATAGTTCGAAGGTTCACCGTTGTCTAACAACATGATTTCCAGGACAAGGTTGCCATACCACTCTGGTGTGGAATGTGTCCTTGTGGACCTACGAAGTTCAGTAGCAACTTGATCCAAAGTACCTTGATCATCATCATTAATTTCCTCTCTAGTCGGTGCAGGCACCACAGGAACATTTTCCTGAGCTGCACTACTTTCCCGTTCAAGAGGTAGTACTTCATCGAGTTCTACTTTCCTCCCACTTACTCCTTTCGAGAGAAACTCCTTTTCCAGAAAGGATCCGTTCTTGGCAACAAAGATCTTGCCTTCGGATCTAAGGTAGAAGGTATACCCAATGGTTTCCTTAGGGTATCCTATGAAGACGCATTTTTCCGACTTGGGTTCGAGCTTTTTAGGTTAAAGTTTCTTGACATAAGCATCGCATCCCCAAACTTTTAGAAACGACAGCTTAGGTTTCTTCCCAAACCATAATTCATACGGTATCGTCTCAACGGATTTAGACGGAGCCCTATTTAAAGTGAAAGTAGCTGTCTCTAGAGCGTATCCCCAAAATGATAGCGGTAAATCGGTAAAAGACATCATAGATCGCACCATATCCAATAGAGTGCGATTACGACGTTCGGACACACCGTTACACTGAGGTGTTCCAGGCGGCGTGAGTTGTGAAACGATTCCACATTTTCTTAAGTGTGTACCAAATTCGTGACTTAAATATTCTCCTCCACGATCTGATCGTAAGAATTTTATTTTTCGGTCACGTTGATTCTCTACTTCATTCTGAAATTCCTTGAAATTTTCAAAGGTCTCAGACTTGTGTTTCATTAAGTAGACATACCCATATCTACTTAAGTCATCAGTGAGAGTGAGAACATAACGATATCCTCCGCGAGCCTCAACGCTCATTGGACCACACACATCAGTATGTATGATTTCCAATAAGTTGGTTGCTCGCTCCATTGTTCCGGAGAACGGAGTCTTGATCATTTTGCCCATGAGGCATGGTTCGCATGTGTCAAATGATTCATAATCGAGAGACTCTAAAAGTCCATCAGCATGGAGCTTCTTCATGCGCTTGACACCAATGTGACCAAGGCGGCAGTGCCACAAGTATGTGGGACTATCTTTATCAACTTTACATCTTTTGGTATTCACACTATGAATATGTGTAACATTATGTTCGAGATTCATTAAGAATAAACCATTGACCATCGGGGCATGACCATAAAACATATCTCTCATATAAATAGAACAACCATTATTCTCGGATTTAAATGAGTAGCCATCTCGTATTAAACGAGATCCAGATACAATGTTCATGCTCAAACTTGGCACTGAATAACAATTATTGAGGTTTAAAACTAATCCCGTGGGTAAATGTAGAGGTAGCGTGCCGACGGCGATCACATCGACCTTGGAACCATTCCCGACGTGCATCGTCACCTCGTCCTTCGCCAGTCTCCGCTTATTCCGCAGCTCCTGCTGTGAGTTACAAATATGAGCAACCGCACCGGTATCAAATACCCAGGAGTTACTACGAGTACTGGTAAGGTACACATCAATTACATGTATATCACATATACCTTTAGTGTTGCCGGCCTTCTTGTCCGCTAAGTATTTGGGGCAGTTCCGCTTCCAGTGACCCTTCCCTTTGCAATAAAAGCACTCAGTCTTAGGCTTGGGTCCATTCTTTGACTTCTTCTCGGCAACTGGCTTACCGGGTGCGGCAACATCCTTGCCGTCCTTCTTGAAGTTCTTCTTACCCTTGCCCTTCTTGAACTTGGTGGTTTTATTGACCATCAACACTTGATGTTCTTTCTTGATTTCTACCTCTGCCGACTTCAGCATTGAAAATACTTTAGGAATAGTTTTCACCATCCCCTGCATATTGTAGTTCATCACAAAGCTCTTGTAGCTCGGTGGGAGTGATTCAAGCATTCTGTCAATGACCGCCTCGTCCGGGAGGTTAATGTCCAGCTGGGACAGGCGGTTGTGCAACCCAGACATTTTGAGTATGTGCTCACTGACAGAACTATTTTCCTCCATCTTACAACTATAGAACTTGTCGGAGACTTCATATCTCTCGACCCAGGCATGAGCTTGGAAAACCATTTTCAGCTACTCGATCATCTCATATGCTCTGTGTTGCTCAAAACGCTTTTGGAGCCCCGGTTCTGAGCTGTAAAGCATGCCACACTGAATGAGGGAGTACTCATCAGCACGTGACTGCCAAGCGTTCATAACGTCTTGGTTCTCTGGGATGGGTGCTTCACCTAGCGGTTCTTCTAGGACATATGCTTTCTTGGCAGCTATGAGGATGATCCTCAGGTTTCGGACCCAGTCTGTATAGTTGCTGCCATCATCTTTCAGCTTGGTTTTCTCTAGGAACGCATTGAAGTTCATGTTGACATGAGCGTTGGCCATTTGATCTACAAGACATTTTTTGCAAAGATTTTAGACTAAGTTCATGATAATTAAGTTCATCTAATCAAATTATTTAATGAACTCCCACTCAGATTTGACATCCCTCTAGTCATCTAAGTGTTACATGATCCGAGTCGACTAGGCCGTGTCCGATCATCACGTGAAACGGACTAGTCATCATCGGTGAACATCTTCATGTTGATCGTATCTTCCATACGACTCATGTTCGACCTTTTGGTCTCTGTGTTCCGAGGCCATGTCTGTACATGCTAGGCTCATCAAGTTAACCTAAGTGTTTTTGCATGTGTAGAACTATCTTACACCCGTTGTATGTGAATGTAGGAATCTATCACACCCGATCAAGTAAAGTTACCGATGGACGAAGACGAAAGAGGGGATGCCTTCCAGGGCATCCCCAAGCTTAGGCTTTTGATTGTCCTTGAATTTTACCTTGGGGTGCCTTGGGCATCCCCAAGCTTAGTCTCTTGCCACTCCTTATTCCATGATCCATCAAATCTTTACCCAAAACTTGAAAATTTCACAGCACAAAACTCAACAGAAAATCTCATGAGCTCCGTTAGTGCAAGAAAGCAAACCACCACTTTAAGGTACTGTAATGAACTCATTATTTATTTATATTGGTGTTAAACCTATTGTATTCCAACTTCTATATGGTTCATACCCCCCCCCCCGATACTAGCCATAGATTCATCAAAATAAGCAAACAACACACGAAAAACAGAATCTGTGAAAAATAGAACAGTCTGTAGCAATCTGTAACTTTCGAATACTCCTGGAACTCCAAAAATTCTGAAATAAATTGATGGACGTGAGGAATTTTTCTATTAATCATCTTCAAAAAGAATCAACCTAAAAGCTCTCTCCAGTAAAAAAATGGCAACTAATCTCATGAGCTCTAAAGTTTCTGTTTTTTACAGCAAGATCATAAAGACTTCACCCAAGTCTTCCCAAAGGTTCTACTTGGCACAAACACTAATTAAAACATAAAACCACATCTAAGCAGAGGCTAGATGAATTATTTATTACTAAACAGGAACAAAAATCAAGGAACAAAAATACAATTGGGTTGCCTCCCAACAAGCGCTATCATTTAACGCCCCTAGCTACACATAAAAGCGAGAATAGATCTAAGTATTGCCATCTTTGGTGTTCGATTCATAGGTGGCTCTCATAATAGATTCATAAGGTAATTTAATTTTATTCCTAGGAAAGTGTTCCATGTCTTTCCTTAATGTAAATTGGAATCTAATATTTCCTTCTTTCATATCAATAATTGCACCAATCATTCTAAGGAAAGGTCTACAAAGAATAATAGGACATGAAAGATTGCAATCTATATTGAGAACAATAAAATCTACGGGCGCATAATTCTATTTGCAACAATAAGAACATCATTAATCCTTCCCATAGGTTTCTTAATGGTTGAATCCGCAAGGTGCAAATTTAAAGAGCAATCATCAAATTCACGGAAACCTAACACATCACACAAAGTTTTTGGAATCGTGGAAACACTAGCACCCAAATCAGACAAAGCATAGCATTCATGATCTTTAATTTTAATTTTAATAGTAGGTTCCCACTCATCATAAAGGTTTCTAGGGATAGAAACTTATAATTCAACTTTTTCTTCATAAGATTGCATTAAAGCATCAACAATATGTTTAGTAAAAGCTTTATTTTGACTGTAAGCATAAGGAGAATTTAACACGGATTGCAACAAGGAAATACAATCTACTAAAGAATAATTATCATAATTAAATTCCTTGAAATAAAAAATAGTGGGTTCATTGCTATGTAAAGTTTTGACCTCTTCAATCCCACTTTTACCAATTTTTGCACCAAGATCTAAAAACTCCGAATCATTGGGACGCCTTTTAACTAAAGTTGACTCATCTCCAGTCCCATCATTATCAAGATTCATATTGTAAAACAAAGATTTAATAGGGGACACATCAATCACTTTTAGATCTTCATCCCTAATATCATGAAAATTAGAAGAACACGCTTTTACAAAGCAATCTCTCTTAGCACGCATCCTAGCGGTTCTTTCCTTGCACTCATCAATGGAAATTCTCATAGATTTGAGAGACTCATTGATATCATGCTTAGGTGGGATAGATCTAAGTTTAAAGAATCAACATCAAGAGAAATTTTATCCACGTTCCTAGCCAACTCATCAATCTTAGGCAATTTTTCTTCAAGCAAAGCATTGAAATTCTTTTGGGAAATCATAAATTCTTTAACACTAATCTAAAAATCAGAGGACAACTGATTAAAATTTCCATAAGAGTTGTTGTAGGAATTACCATAATTATTAGAGGAATTACTAGGGAACGGCCTAGGATTAAAGTTTCCTCTATACGCGTTGTTACCAAAATTATTCCTACCAACAAAATTCACATCCATAGATTCATTATTATTCTCAATCAAAGTAGACAAAGGCATATCATTAGGATCAATAGGAGCACTCTTATTAGCAAACAATTTCATAAGTTCATCCATCTTTCCACTCAAAACATTAATCTCTTTTATCGCATGAACCTTTTTACTAGTAGATCTTTCGGTGTGCCATTGAGAATAATTAACCATAAAATTATCTAGGAGTTTAGTAGCTTCTCCTAAGGTTATTTCCATAAAAGTGCCTCCCGCGGCTGAATCTAAAAGATTTCTACAACAAAAATTCAATCCGGCATAAAATTTCTGTATGATCATCCATAAATTTAATCCATGTGTAGGGCAATTGCGAATCATTAATTTCATCCTCTCCCAAGATTGTGCAACATGTTCATGATCAAGTTGCTTAAAATTCATAATATCATTTCTAAGAGATATGATCTTAGCGGGAGGAAAATACTTAGAGATAAAAGCATGTTTGCACTTATTCCATGAATCAATACTATTTTTAGGCACAGACGAAAACCAAGTTTTAGCACGATCTCTAAGCGAAAACGGAAATAGCTTAAATTTAACAATATCATTATGCACGTCTTTCTTCTTTTGCATATCACACAAATCAACAAAGTTATTTAGATGAGTAGCGGCATCTTCACTAGGAAGGCCAGAGAATTGATCTTTCATGACAAGATTCAATAAAGCAGCATTAATTTCAGAAGATTCAGCATCGGTAAGAGGAGCAATCGGAGTGCTAAGAAAATCATTATTGTTGGTACTGGAAAAATCACACAATTTAGTATTATCTTGAGCCATCGTGACAAACAATCCAACACACAAGCACACAAGAGGCAAGCGAAAAAGAGGCGAATGGGAAAATGAGGGCGAAATAAAACGGCAAGGGTGAAGTGAGGGAGAGGAAAACGAGAGGCAAATGGCAAATAATGTAATGCGAGGGATAAGAGTTTGTGATGGGTACTTGGTATGTCTTGACTTGTGCATAGACTCCCCAACAACGGCGCCAGAAATCCTTCTTGCTACCTCTTGAGCATGCGTTGGTTTTCCCTTGAAGAGGAAAGGGTGATGCAGCAAAGTAGCATAAGTATTTCCCTCAGTTTTTTACAACCAAGGTATCAATCCAGTAGGAGGCTACACGCAAATCCCTCGTACCTACACAAACAAATAATAACCTTGCAACCAACGCGATAAAGGGGTTGTTAATCCCTTCATGGCCACTTGCAAAAGTGAGATCTGATAGAGATAATAAGATAAATATTTTTGATATTTTTATGATATAGATTGGAAAGTAAAGATTGCAAAATAAAATAGATCAAAAACTTATATGATGGAAAATAGACCCGGGGGCCATAGGTTTCACTAGTGGCTTCTCTCAAGATAGCATAAGTATTACGGTGGGTGAACAAATTACTGTCGAGCAATTGATAGAAAAGCGCATAGTTATGAGAATATCTAGGCATGATCATGTATATAGGCATCACTTCCGTGACAAGTAGATCGAAACGATTCTGCATCTACTACTATTACTCCACACATCGACCGCTATCCAGCATGCATCTAGAGTATTAAGTTCATAAGAACAGAGTAACGCATTAGGCAAGATGACATGATGTACAGAGATAAACTCAAGCAATATGAAATAAACCCCATCTTTTTATCCACGATGGCAACAATACAATACATGCCTTGCTTCCCTGCTGTCACTGGGAAAGGAAATCGCAAGATTGAACCAAAAGCTAAGCACTTCTCCCGTTGCAAGAAAGATCAATCTAGTAGGCCAAACCAAACTGATAATTCAAAGAGACTTGCAAAGATAACAAATCATACATAAAAGAATTCAGAGGAGATTCAAATATTGTTCATAGATAATCTTGATCATAAACCCACAATTCATCGGATCTCGATAAACACACCGCAAAAAGAATTACATCGAATAGATCTCCAAGAAGATCGAGGAGAACATTGTATTGAGATCCAAAGAGAGAGAAGAAGCCATCTAGCTAATAACTATGGACCCGAAGGTCTGTGGTAAAATACTCACACTTCATCGGAGAGGCTATGGTGTTGATATAGAAGCCCTCCGTGATCGATTCCCCCTCCGGCAAAGCGCCGGAAAAGGCCCCAAGATGGGATCTCACGGGTACAGAAGGTTGCGGCGGTGGAAATAGGGTTTCATCATGCTCCTGGATGTTTTCAGGGTATATGAGTATATATAGGCAAAGGAAGTCGGTCAGGGGAGCCATGAGGGGCCTACGAGGGTGGGGGCGCGCCCTCCTGCCTCGTGGTTGCCTCGTCTCTTTCTTGATGTCCACTCCAAGTCTCTTGGATTGCGTTTGTTCCTAAAATAACTCTCCCGATGGTTTCATTCCGTTTGGACTCCGTTTGATATTCCTTTTCTGCGAAACACTGAAATAGGCAAAAAAACAGCAATTTGGACTGGGCCTCCGGTTAATATGTTAGTCCCAAAAATAGTATAAAACTGTATAATAAAGCCCATTAAACATCCAAAACAGATAATATAATTGCATGGAACAATAAAAAATAATAGATACATTGGAGACGTATCAGTGCGGTAGTGCCGCACCGCCTTGTAGTAGTACCGCAACGCCTTGCGGTAGTACCGCTTATCTAGTGCGGTACTACCGCATGTCGCGGGCTCGTTAAGTGGATAACGGTTGGATTTGTCCCTTGACTATAAAAGGGAGGTCTTCTTCTCCGAGTTGACTACCTCTTCCACCTCTAGGCTCCATTGATGCTCAAAGCTCCATTTTCGCCCGATCTCTCTCCCTAGCCAATCAAACTTGTTGATTATCTAGGGATTGGTTGAGAAGGCCTTGATCTACACTTCCACCAAGAGAAATTTGATTCCCCCCACTAATCCCTTGCGGATCTTGTTACTCTTGGGTGTTTGAGCATCCTAAACGGCTGAGGTCACCGCGGAGCCATAGTCCATTGTGGTGAATCTTCGTGGTGTTGTTGGGAGCCTCCAATTCAGTTGTGGAGATTGCCCCAACCTTGTTTGTAAAGGTTTGGTTGCCGCCTCTAAGGGCACCAATAGTAGAATCACGGCATATCGCATTGTGTGAGGGCGTGAGGAGAATACGGTGGCCCTAGTGGCTTCTTGGGGAGCTTTGTGCCTCCACACTGCTCCAACGGAGACGTACTTCCCCTCAAAAGGAAGGAACTTCAGTAACACTTCCTCGTCTCCATCGGTTCCGCTTTTGGTTATCTCTCACCTTTACTTGTGCAAGCTATATTGTGTTATATCCCTTGCTTGTGTGCTTATTGTTGTTGCATCATATAGGTTGCTCACCTAGAAAAGCTAAAAATTGTTAGTTGCCTATGCACCCCCCCCCTCTAGTCAAGTATATCGATCCTTTCAATTGGTATCAGAGCCTCGTCTCTTAATTAAGGGCTTTACCATCCTAAGAGTATGCATGGTTGACACCATATACGGTGAGGAGGAGCACCCCCTGCTACGTCTTGGGCTTGCGTTGGTTTTCCTTGAAGAGGAAAGGGTGATGCAGCAAAGTAGCGTAAGTATTTCCCTCAGTTTTTGAGAACCAAGGTATCAATCCAGTAGGAGGCTCCTCAAAAGTCCCACGCACCTACACAAACAAACAAGAACCTCGCAACCAACGCAATAAAGGGGTTGTCAATCCCTTCACGGCCACTTGCGAAAGTGAGATCTGATAGAGATAATATGATAAGATAAATATTTTTGGTATTTTTATTATATAGATTGGAAAATAAAAGATGCAAATAAAAGTAGATGGAAAACTTATATGATAAAAGATAGACCCGGGGGCCATAGGTTTCACTAGTGGCTTCTCTCAAGATAGCATAAGTATTACGGTGGGTGAACAAATTACTGTCGAGCAATTGATAAAAAAATGCATAGTTATGAGATTGTCTAGGCATGATCATGTATATAGGCATCACGTCCATGACAAGTAGATCGAAACGATTCTGCATCTACTACTATTACTCCACACATCGACCGACTCCTGCCTGCATCTAGAGTATTAAGTTCATGAAGAACAGAGTAACGCATTAAGAAAGATGACATGATGTAGAGTGATAAACTCATGCAATATGATATAAACCCCATCTTTTTATCCTCGATGGCAACAATAAACTACGTGCCTTGCTGCCCCTGCTGTCACTGGGAAAGGACACCGCAAGATTGAACCCAAAGCTAAGCACTTCTCCCATTGCAAGAAAGATCAATCTAGTAGGCCAAACCAAACTGATAATTCGAAGTGACTTGCGGAGATAACCAATCATACATAAAAGAATTCAGAGGAGATTCAAATATTTCTCATAGATAAACTTGATCATAAACCCACAATTCACCGGATCTCGACAAACACACTGCAAAAAGAGTTACATCGAATAGATCTCCAAGAAGATCGAGGAGAACTTTGTATTGAGAATCAAAGAGAGATAAGAAGCCATCTAGCTAATAACTATGGACCCGAAGGTCTGTGGTAAACTACTCACAACTCATTGGAAGGGCCTTGGAGATGATGTAGAGGCTCTCCGTGGTCGATTCCCCCTCCAGCGGAGCGCCGGCAAAGGCTCCAAGATGGGATCTCGCGGATACAGAAGGTTGCAGCGGTGGAATTAGGTTTTCGTGGTGCTCCTAAATGTTTTCGGGGTATGTGGGTATATATAGGAGGAAGAAGTAGGTCGGTGGATGCTCGAGGGGCCCACGAGGGTGGGGGCGCGCCCACCCCCAAGGGGCGTGCCGGGCACCCTTGTGGCCGCCTCCTGTGTTGCTTGACGTCCACTCTAAGTCCCGTGGATTGCGTTTGTTCCAAAAAGATCGCTCCCGAAGGTTTCATCCCGTTTGGACTCCGTTTGATATTCCTTTTCTTTGAAACACTGAAATAGGCAAAAAAAGAGCAATTTGGGCTGGGCCTCCGGTTAGTAGGTTAGTCCCAAAAATGATATAAAAGTGTAAAGTAAAGCCCATAAACATCCAAAACGGGTAATATAATAGCATGGAACAATCAAAAAATTATAGTTACGTTGGAGACATATCACCCCGTGTGAATCCTTCTTCGTCTACGGCCGATGGGGGATCCCCAGTCTCACGTGAGGAATTCAATGTGGCTTTGGACACATTGAAAACCTCCATGACGACCGAGGTCAAAGGCATGTTCAAAGAGTTCATTGATGGTCTTAAATTATCCACCGCACCTTTGGAAGTGGCCGCTCCCACTAATAAGGTGGCGGATGCCAACTCCGATAAGGGGGAAGCTTCTAGTGATAAAGTTCCTTTATCTAGTGGTAGAAATGGTAGCAGCATCTTTGCCCATGTTGAACCACCTCTTACTTATGGAGGACCGGTTCCCTCCACTCATTTAAATCATGCGGGTTCTCCTCCTAAGATTGTGAAAAATGAGGATTTTGACTCTTGGGTCTATCGCTTTAAATGTCATTTAAACCATGTTAACACTAATCTTTGAAGAATTATTGAGCAATGATTCTATCCGCATGACCCAAGCAACTTTACCCCGAGAGAAGACGCGGATCATCAATTCAATGAGAATGCCCTCTTCATCATCCAAGACGCAATTCCATCTGAAGACATTGCACATCTCCGTCCGTTCACCGAGGCCAAGGAAGCATGGCACCATGTTGTTTCTCTTTACAAGGCAAGCGCAAGCATTCAATGCTCCAACTATGAAGTGGTGCAAGATGAAGCCGATGAGTTTGCAATGAATGAAGATGAAGAACCTTGTGAGCTTTACCGAAGATTAACCACTCTCATGGTCTCTCTCTCTCCGAGATCATGGGAGCAAGGATACGGATGATAATTGGATCAAGCACAAATTCCTCAAGGCCATGATGCCTTACCACAAGGCCATGTCCTCCATCATTCGTCAAAGTCCGGACTTCCACACCTTGTCCTAAAGTGAAGTGTTGGATGAGTTTGTGGCGATGAGGATCTTGGACAAGACCGCCGACAATGCGGTGTTGCGTTCTCAAAGAGCAAAGAAGCCCAACCTTGCCTTGAAGGCCAAGGCTAGTGTAGAAGAAGAGGATGAAGAGGAAGATGAAGAGAGCAACCCCGAAGATACGAAATATGATTATCATGAGCACATGGCTCTTGCTTCAAGGCAATTTTGGAACAAGAAGAACTCAAGACCCAATTTCAACAAGAACAACTCAAGTGGCTTCAAGTGCAAGCAACGCGTGAGAACATGTTACAATTGTGGCAACGTGAGACATTTTGTTGCGGAGTGCCCTTACGAGAAGCGGGAAGACAATGGTGGCAAGCTCATTTGAAAAGACAAAGTCAAGTCCTTCCCTAACAAGAACAACTTCACCAAGAAGACTCCGACCAAAGGGTTGGTGGCACAAGAAGAATACAATGAGGATGATGATGATGATGAAGATGGTGAAGCCATGGCAGTGGCCTCCGTTGCCATTGCCACAACTCCATGGGTGTCTCTCTTCGATTCACCCAACGAGAACATCACCGCCAAGTGTCTCATGGCCAAAGCCACCAACAAGGTAACCCCCAACATCAAAACTACCATCATTACTAATCCTTCCTTGACGGATTGCATTGTTGAAAGTGAGGGGTCTAATGAGGAAGTAAATGAATTTGAGTCTTTTATGAGTAAGCTCAAGGGCAAATCCAAGAAGCACTTTGTTGCTCTCTTGGAACAACTTGGTGAAGCCAATGACATGATCGAGGCTCATGAAGAAACCATCTCTAAGATGGAAGGTCATAGTCATGACTATGCCGATGAGATATCGGATCACTCTAATGCGCTTGAGGAAGAGCGTGTTCATCATTTGGCTGTTGAGGAGTCACACAACAATGACCATGCTAAATTAAGGAAAGATCTTGATCATGCTCTTGTTGCATCTCATGTGCTCGATTCCGAGAAGGCTAAACTTGGGGTTGACCATGCTAGACTCAAGGAGGAGTTTGATATACTTGACAAGGCTCACAAGGCCTTGAAGGGTGCTCATGATAGCCTTAAGGAGTCTCATGATCAACTCCAAGTGAAGCTAACCAAGGAGAAAGCCACTTTTCCTCATATGGTCTTGATTGATAATACAAATGCTACTAACCCGTGTTGTGAGCATGTGCATCTTGTGGAGGAGAATGCCAAGTTGAAGGAGCAACTTGAGAAAGGCCTCATCTCTTGCATACAAGGTGAGAAGAATATCAATGACCTTTTGAGCAATCAAAAGGAAGTTGTGGCCAAGGAGGGAGTTGGGTTCGCACCCAAGTCCAAGAACAAGAAGAAGAATGACAAGACCAAACGACCTCCTCCTCTCAAGCAAACTTTTGTGAAGGAGGGAGAGGGTGCTTATAAGGAGAATAAGAACAATGTTAAGGGTGGTGATGTCAAAAAGGGCAATGCCACCTCTTCCAACAAAGCCGGTGACTTTAACCCTTCTTATGTGTTGTGCCGTGCTAGTGATGGGCATGTTTATGCTAAATTTGTTGGTTCTCCTTATGAGTACATTGAATGGTCTATTTGGGTTCCTAAGACCCTTGTTACTAACATCAAAGGACCCATTACAAAATTGGTACCTAAAACCAAGCATTGATCTCTTGTAGGTGTTTGTTTCTGGTGGGGGTCATGGTTGCTCGATAGTGGAGCCACAAATCATATGACCGGAAGCAAGGTCTTGGTGGTGGACGTGCACAAGATCCCATCTATGCCCACCAATGTCGAGTGGGGTGATGCCTCATCTTATAAGGTATTGGGTCTTGGCAACGTTGGCATTTCTCATGATCTCATGATCGAGAAAGTCATGCTTGTTGAGTCCCTTGCATACAATTTACTTTTTGTTCCTCAACTTGCACTCATGGGCTTTGCCACATTCTTTGATATTGATACCGTGGCCCTCCTGTGAAGCAAGACTCTTAAAGTAGCCTTTGTTGGGCATGTCAAGAATGGTCTTTATGTGATTAACTTTTCGGAGCGACCCACTAAGACCGCGACATGCCTAATGGCTAAAGTTGATGTGGGGTGGCTATGGCATCGCCGTTTAGCCCATGTCAATATGAGATCTTTGCAAAGTCTTCTCAAGGGGGACCATGTCCGTGGACTAACAAATGTTAGCTTTGCCAAAGATCGTGCTTGCAGTGCTTGTATCGAAGGAAAGTTACATGAGAAGGCTCACCCTCCCACGACTATCATCTACTCGAAGAGACCCTTGGAGCTCCTTCACATGGATCTCTTTGGGCCTCCATCCTTTGATAGTATTGTAGGTAGAAAGTATTGCTTGGTGATTGTCGATGATTACTCAAGGTACACTTTGGTATATTTCTTCAAGAGGAAGAGTGAGACAACAAACTGTCATCGACTTTGCAAATGAAGCTCAACGTCAACACGATGCAAAGATCTTGACAATAAGAAGTGACAATGGCACCGAGTTCAAGAACTAGACCTTGGATGAGTTTCTTAGTGATGAGGGGATCAAGCATCAATATTTCGCACCATACACCCCTCAACAAAATGGTGTTGCAGAGATGAAGAATCGGACGTTGATGGATGCGGCAAGGACCATGATGGTGGAGTTCAAGTCTCCTTACAACTTTTGATCCAAAGCCATCAACACCGCGTGTCATGCATCCAATCAGCTCTATCTCCGCAAAGGCTTGAACAAGACTCCTCATGAAATACTCACTGGTAACAAGCCCAGCCTCAAGTACTTCCGGGTGTTCGGTTGTAAGTGTTTCATTCTCAAGAAAGGTGTTCGTTTGTCTAAATTTGAGGCTAGAGCTCATGAGGGCATATTTGTTGGTTATGCTACAAACTCTCGTGCTTACCGTGTCCTCAACAAGTCCACGGGACTCACTGAGGAGACGTGTAACGTGGAGTTTGACGAGAATAACGGCTCCCAAGTGGAGTAAAGTGGTACTTGTGATGTAGGTGATGAAATTCCTCCCCAACCCATAAGAAGAATGGGTGTTGGTCATATCCTACCCATTGAGGAAACCCTTGTGGCTGAAGGAGAAGTACAATGATCCACTCAAGTGGAGCCATCACCGACCCAAGACCCACATGCTTCCGAAGAACAAAGTGAAGGCCCTCAACCAAGTGAACAAGATCAAGGGCAAGATCAACCTCAAGATGGTGGTGATCCACCAAGTTTTGCCCAAGGTAGAGTTCTCCCTTCCAAGAAAGTTCAAGACCAAGAGCAAGCTCAAGATCAAGAACAAGCTCAAGACAATGCTCGAGATGATCAAGTTTCTGCTCCTCTTCTCACACCTAAGGAGGAATTAGAGCGTCGTGCCGCTAAGATGCATCCAAGCTCACAACCAAAGGCCATCTCATGAAGAATGTGCTTGGAAGCCTAATAAAGGGGGTAAGCACTCGTAGACAATTAACAAACTATTGTGAACATCACGTGTTGTTTCTTGTGTCGAACCCCAAAAGGTCTATGAGGCACTCGAGGATCCGGATTGGCTCAATGCCATGCATGAAGAACTCAACAACTTCGAGCACAACCAAGTGTGGAGATTGGTGCCAAGGCCAACGGGGAATCATAATGTCATTGGAACCAAGTGGATATTCAAGAACAAGCAAGATGTGCATGGGATCATTGTTTGCAACAAGGCTCGTTTGGTGGCACAAGGCTACTCCCAAGTCGAGGGGTATCGACTACGGTGAAGCCTTTGCTCCTGTTGCTCGCCTTGAATCTATCTGCTTGTTGATTGCTTATACTTCTCATCACAATTTCAAGTTGCAACAAATGGATGTGAAGAGTGCTTTTCTTAATGGTCCTATTAATGAGTTTGTGTATGTCAAACAACCCCCGGGGTTCGAGGATCCCTATTTCCCCAATCATGTGTACCAACTCGAAAAAGGCACTCTATGGCCTTAAACAAGCCCCACGTGCATGGTATGAGCATCTTACCGAGTTGTTGCAAGATCGTGGGTTTGAAATTGGGAAAATCGACCCCACTCTTTTTACTAAGAAGGTTAAAAGGGAGTTGTTTGTATGCCAAATATATGTTGATGACATTGTCTTTGGTTCCCCTAACAAAGCTTTCAATGAGGAATTTGCCGCTCTCATGACCTCAAAATTCAAGATGTCCATGATGGGAGAGTTGAAGTTCTTTCTCGGGTTCGAAATCAAGCAAGGAAGAGAAGGCACCTTCATCAACCAAGCAAAATAAACTCAAGACATGCTCAAGAGATTCAAGCTAAGTGATGTCAAGCCAGCCTCCACTCCAATGCCCGTAAATGCCAACTTGACATAGATCCCAATGATAAAGCGGTGGATCAAAAGGTATATCGCTCCATGATTGGATCCTTGCTTTACCTTTGTGCATCTAGACTGGATATCATGTTGAGTGTGAGAATTTGTGCATGGTTTCAAGCCACGCCTAAGGAAAGTCACTATGTGGCGGTCAAGCGAATATTTCGATATTTGGCTCATACCCCAAACTTTGGCTTATGGTACCCAAGAGGAGCCAACTTCAATCTTTTGGGCTATTCAGACACAGATTGGGCGGGAGACAAAGTGGATAGGAAGTCCACCTTCGGAGGGTGCCAATTTCTTGGTTTCTCTTTGGTGAGTTGGTCTTCCAAGAAGCAAAGTTGTGTGTCTCTCTAGTCCACCGAAGCAGACTATGTGGCTGTCGGGAGTTGTTGTGCTCAACTTCTATGGATGAGGCAAACTTTGAAGGATTACGGTGTCACTTGTGACAAAGTGCCTCTTTGGTGTGACTATGAAAGTGCCATCAAGATCTCTCTCAACCCGATGCAACACTTCAAGACGAAGCATATTGAGATTTGGTATCACTTCATCCGGGATCACATTAGGCGAGGGGAGATCAAGATCAAGTATGTCAACACTCATGGTAACCTTGCAGATATTTTCACGAAGCCCTTGGATGAAGCAAGATTTCGCGAGTTAAGGCATGAGCTAAATATCATTGATTCGAGCAATGTAGCTTGAACCCTTGCACACCCCACCATACTCAACTTGACATCTTGTTTGGGTGTAGGCATGGACATAGGGGGAGTGTTATCCTCTCAATGAACTCTCCCTCCCCCCCCATTATGCATAAATTGATCAACTCTTTCACATTAGCTATTTTTGATGGTACATGTGCTTCAAAGACGAGTTTTGGTCATGGGCCCAAGGATAATTCTTCGCGGTGCCATACCAATTGACTCAAACATAGGTGGCTTCGGCCACCGCCCTCTCCTCTTGAGAGGTCTTTGCTTGTGCTTGTTTCTTGTTGTCTTTTGCCTTCTTGTTGTGTCGTGGTTGTGTCCGCGTTTCCTCGTGGGTGTGTGTGGTTGCGTGTTCAGTTGCTTGGAGGTGTTTTTCAAAAACAATGTTTCTCTTTTTCGAAATGAGCATTTTCTTGGGTCTACATCACTACTGCGGTGTGCCATGGTACTACCGCAGGAGAAGAGCACGGTACTACCGCTTCCATCATGCTAGTAATTTTTTACTGTCACTGGAAGAGCAGTACTACCGCCTTGGTTGCGGTACTTATGCCCGGGCGGTACTACCGCAATGACCCGCGGTACTACCGCGCAGTCGCGATCCGGTGGGGGTCAAGTACGGGCAGGGGGAGTTTCAACTCCCCCATACCCATTCAACCATGTTTCCCCACCCCGTCTCTCTCTCTCTCTCCTGCCCAAGAACGGCGCCAGAGGACCTCGTCGGATCTCCTTCTCCGACCGCTCTCCTCGCATTCTGACCGGTGGGATCGTTCCCCACCTCGTCCTCTTGCCATGGAACAAGGTTTCTCCCTGAATCCCTCTCTCTTTGCCTTGTAGTTTTGCTTCTAGGTTTTCGGGAAGATGCATATTGTTCTTGAGATTTTTGGCCAAATCTGTGCAAGAGAAGGATGTAGGAGAGTTGTAGTGTAGTAGATATGCTATTTGGAATGTTGCCACACTATAGTTTTGATCAAACGTAGTACCGATCCATTGTCGTGGATGTGCCTAGATCCATTATGTGCCGGATTGGATTTCGAGCAGTACTACCGCACCTCTCGTGCGGTACTACTACTCGGGCAGCATCCGTCTCGCGCGGTACTACTGCTCCTTTGGGGCGGTACTTCCGCTCTGAGCGCGGTACTAGCATGCCATCCCGGTGCAGTACTATCGCGGCTAGAGAAGAAGTAAATTTTTACTTCTGCTTTGGGGTGAGGTACTCCCGTTGACCTCAAAGCTACCATGTTGCTACTTGTTTTGCTTGTTTTGGGTATGGTCTTTACATTAATCCTTCTCGTTTCTCTCGTGTGTTCGTGTGTTATGTTTCATAGGTGGTGGCTCCAATGTCCGTCGCTCGAACCCAAGCCGTGACACAAGCTCGAAGCGTCTACGCAATCAAGAGGCACCAGAGGGTTCCAATACCCAACACCACAATGTCAAGAAGACTGCCAACAGGTACAAGGAGCCAACTCTTGGCATGGATGAGATGCCTCTGTCTGAGTTCAACGGTCGAAGGCACATCAATCCCTATGTGAACCCTCGTGAGAATGTCAGAGGGAATGGGTTGTTCTGGACCAAGCAGCAGAATCTCATATACATTGATGTGATCAAGTCCAAGAACAACCTCTATGTCCCAATGCAGTGGATTGACATGTCTCATCTAAGGAAGCACCAGGACTACTTTGGTGAGGCTCTGGACTTGCACTACAAAAAAAGACACATCCGTGACATTTTGGGCCGAACGAATTTTTTTCTGCCATGCTTATGACACTTCTATGACGATAATTGTGACAAAACCCGGCATTATCATAGATGTGGTGGGCTCCTACCTCTTTGACAAAAAATCATGACAGAAAATGGGCTTTTCGTCCTAGGCGGGCCGGAGATGCAGCTGCATGACATTCTTTGGGCCGTCCATGACGGAAAAAACCGTGGTAGAAGCGAGGGCGAGGAAAATTTCGGCGAGTTCCCGGTTACGGTGGGTGGTCGGGGGACGAGCGCTGCATGTTTCTCTCGTACACGTACGCGCGTGTGTGCGAGGCGTTGGCTCTAACTGAACCCGAGCGAGGCATTGGGCTCTAACTGAACCCGAGCGATTGCACTACGGGCTACGCGTTACTGAACCCGAGCGATCAATCGATGGATGTTAACTGAACCCGATCGAGCGATTCCTTAGCTACTGCTGCTAACTGAAGCCGATCGATGCTGCCTCTGGATGAACAATGAGCGTTGCGGGGGGGAGGGGGTTGGATGAACAGTGAGCGGTGGGGTGGATGAACAGGAGCCCGTGGCGTTGCCTCTGGATGGACAGGATCGATGGAGCCAGTTGGGGCTGGATGAACAGGACCCCGTGGAGGGCTGGATGAACAGGACGACCCCGTGGAGGGCTGGATGAACAGTAGACGATGGAGGGGTGGATGAACAGTAGCCTGTGGAGGGGTGGTTGAACAGGAGCCCGTGGAGAGGGGTGGTTGAGCAGTAGCTGGTGGAGTAGTGTGTGGTGGAGGCTGGATGAACAGGAGCCCGTGGATGAACAGTCGTAGGTGGAGGCTGGAGGAGGTCGACGGTGGATGAAGAATAGCCCGTGGAGGCTGGAGGACATCGACGGTGGAGATGAACAGTATCCCGTGGAGTCCCGTTTTGCGGTACGCCACACCCCTCCCGATGAACAGGACCCCCGTTTCGACCGTAGCGCTCCAACACAAGTCCGTTTCCTCCATTTTGCGGTACGCCACACCCCTCCCGATCAACAGGACCCCGTTTTGACCGTAGGAGGTCCAACACAAGTCTGTTTCTTCCGTTTTGCGGTACGCCAGACCCCTCCTGATGAATAGGATCCTGTTTCAAACGTGGCCGGTCGAACACAAGGTCGTTTCCTCCATTGTGCGGCATGCCAGGCCTCGTTTCCATCGCCTGTTCCGTCTAAGCCGGTTGGCTCCCACGTGTTCCGTTACCTCCCGATGAACATGACGCATTCCGTTGCCTCCCCATGAACACGATGCATTTCGTTGCCTCCCCATGAACATGACGACGACACAGTTTCTCCATTCCGACCCAGCCATGTACACGATCCCTGGCCGTACGTATGCGCGAGTAGGCGTTCGAGACCCCGCCCATATGTATTTACGTGGCCGTATTTTCTTTCTTGCACCCTGGCCGTTGTACTTACGTGTACATGCTATGTGCGCGCCTCTACTACGACACGTGCGCGCCTCTACTATGACACGTGCGTGCCTCTACATCGACCAGTATATATGTACGTACACGTTGACGACCAAAATGACAATGCTACGTATGCTTCGACCAGGTGGGTCCGACTGTCAGGCACATCCTTGCATGCGAAGATGTAGCTGGTGGGTCCCACCAGTCAGGGGGTGAATCATTTTTTTGCCCGGACGCACTTCCTTGCGTGCGAAGATGTAGCTGGTGGGTCCCAGCAGTTAGGGGGAAACGTTTTTTCGCGTAATACAGTGGCCCGTCCGGTGGGTCCCTGCTGTCAGGTGGAGGAGTCATTATTTTCCGCCTAATAAGGAGGCACTTCCTTGCTACAGCCGTGGACCTAGCTGTCAGCCTCTCCACGTACAGTCCACGTCTGATGGAAGTCGTTCCTTGACCACGTTGACCACGCCGCACCGACAGCCTCTCCACGTATAGTCCATGTCCGGTGGATGACGGCGAGGCCTAGGAAGGGGACGACGCGGAGCCGGGGAAGACGTGGTAGTGGATGCCCACGTGTAGAGGAGTATGAGGGTTCACTGATTCGGCTGCGGTGTGAGGTTGTCGTCGCCATAGAATAACAGGGGGTGTGGGTGAGTAGAGAGATGGCCTGGCCAACGGTGGGAGTAGTAGGGGGCGGTGAGGCCTCCGCGGCATCACAGCCGGCCACGGGAGGCAGGAGCATGCGGCACGACTGGCGCTGCTTTGGGCGGCTGGAGCAAGAAGACCAGAGGTTGAAGAAGCACTACGGCCGTTGGATGGACATCGTACGGTCACTGGAGCTAGAATCGTTCATATTGACTAAAGTTGACAAAGGCCTCTGTCCCAGTCAACTTAGTAGGCCCACAAGTCAGCCTCCCACCAAGGTGGGTCCCAGCTAGCAGGGGGTATTCATTTTTTGTGCATAATAAGGAGGCACTTCTGGTGGGTCCGAGCTGACAGCGGGGTGAATGTCTTTTTCGCGAAATACGGTGGCCCGTCCGGTGGGTCCCAGCAGTCAGGGGAAATGTTTTTTTGCGAAATACTGGTGGCCCATCCGGTGGGTCCCTGGTGTTAGGTGGAGGAATAATTATTTTCCGTGTAATAAGGAGGCACTTCCTTGCAGCTACCATGGACCCAGCTGTCAGCCTCTCCACGTACAGTACTCTTCCGATGGAAGTCGGTCGTTGACCACATTGACCACGCCGCGCCGAGAGCACCACGGCGGTAGACGATGGCAAGGCCTAGGAAGGGGACGACGTGGAGCCTGGGAAGACGCGACAGTGGAAGCCCGCGCGGAGAGGAGTACAAGGGTTCACTGGTTCGGCTGCGGTGTGAGGTTGTCATCGCCGCAGAATAACAGGGGGTGTGGGTGAGTAGAGGGATGCCCTAGCCAGCGGTGGGAGTAGTAGGGGCGGTGAGGCCTGCGCGGCAGCACAGCCGGCCACGGGAGGCGGGAGCAGGCGGTCCCGCCGGCGCTGCTTTGGTGGCTGGAGCAAGAAGATCAGAGATTGAAGAAACACGACGGCCATTGGATTGACATCCAACGGTTACCTCTGCTAGAATTGTTTGTTGACGTATATAATAACTAAAAAAATCTTGCATATGCGTCAACTTAATAGGCCCACAAGTCAGACCACTCCCTCTTTTTTTAATAATTTATATATAGCTCATTGCAACTTCTTATGCAATTTATTGCAGTCGTTTTTTTTGTTGGCCAGGGCCAATTTCGCATATTTCTGTGGGTTCCAAACTATTTTTAATACCGAAATGTCGAGCTAGATTTAAAGTACTTTGAAGATATATTTAAATTAGGTTAATGTCCAGTGAAATAGGAATCTGCAAATGTGAAAAATTCAGAAATTATAAAGTAATTGCCAATTTGTCATCTGTTTTTATATTTACAACCCTTTTCATATTACTTTCAAGATTTGCACGCGTCTTGAAAGAGTTGCAGCCCGTCAGGGCGTAGAAAAATAAGTAGGCCTGGATTGGTATTCTTCAGAAAAAAATATACTGGGCTCATTTTCACAAAGAAAAAATAGCTGGGCTGGTCACATGGTGAACATAAAATATAAGCCTTGGCTAGACAGGCCACAGCCGAGTTCAAACCCTGCTCTGTCTCAACAATAACAAAAAAAATACTGCTCGAGCAGCTACGTCCCAGGTGTCAGCCGATCTTGTGTTGTTCTCTTGTCTATTGACTATATACACTCACAATGTCGTGGGTACCAGATGTCAGGAAAACACTAGGAGGAAGCATTTTATTTTTCCATACGCTGACATGGTGGGCCCCTACTGTCATCCTCTCCACGTACTTATATCGATTCCTGTTGTTTGTTGACCATGTTGACAACGCGAGAGGGCGGCGCCGCGGCGAGCACACCAAAGCGCGCGGAGGACGTCGGAGTTAACGATTTAGGAGACAGTGGGGTGGCGATGCGTGCGATGAGGCGCAGCCAGACGTGGGAGGCGGAAGCAGGCGGCCCTGTCGGCGCTGGTTTGGTTTTGGCGGCTGGAGGAAGACAAGACTGAAGAAACACGACAGACTGTAAAAGCAGCAGGAGTACTTAACAACCTTAACTGAAACCAGCAGGGGCACTTAACAACCAAAGCTGAAAGCAGTATAAGTACTTATACAGGTTCAACCGTACAAAGCACGCCTCAAACAATGCTACTTTGCCTACAGTTAACCAAGGGTGAGGGCGCCAAGCCCCAGGACAAGGCCCAGGCGCCACCCCGCGCATCCACAACCTTCTGAAAGCGGCTTCATCTCGCAATGTGGTCAATAAACAGGATATTCGCTTTAGAGCCATGGAAAAGCATGAACATAATCTTTTGTCCTATTCTCCAAGATCGACGGGCCTTCATTATTTGAGACCACCCATGAATAAGTATCTTTTCACCTCCAAGGGGAATGGAGTAGGTCGACATAAACACCATGCTGTGACCAAGCGCAAGTCTGACCCGACCATGCTCAGGCATCTGTATAGGAACAATAGAACTAGGCAGTTTCTGTTTCAAGAAGATCACAGCTGTAAAACTGTGTATAAGCAATAGTTTATGAACAACATATATAACAGAAAATATCTCGTACCATAAGTTTCTCGACAAAGTTGGACCTGTTCAACGAGTACAGCAGTGGCACACATATCCCACATGGCCTTCCACCATTGAAACACCCCACAAGGACCTCAAGACAATCAATAAAGTGTAGGAACTTGTGGATGTCGTCCCAGTCAACTTCAGTGCCATCAGTAACAGCCGAGTTATTACAGAATAACAAACGAGCAGCCTGCTTAACTCTGAAAAAACCTACACGTGCCACCAATTATAAGAAAATATTAGTTAGAAGTAGCATCTTCGTGAGAGATTCATTGCTACTTCTAAAGTTAAATTGTGATTAGTTAGACATAATAGGTGGATTAAGAAGTAATCGAGGCAACAAGCAAGAACCAGATACAAAACTAACATGGATGAACAATTGGAACGACGCCAGGGTAGAAGATCGCAGTGAAGATGAGACTAGGTTCTGCTATTTCCATCAACATTCGTGCGCCAACTTTTAGTCTGTAACACTTGAGAAAGTTTATCCAAGTTCGGCCATAAAAAAAGCAGAAATCTTCTTGGTTCATGAACCTAACTCGGAACTTGTATCCATGGCTTGTCTTCACTATGAACATTAAACTAGTGTATTCAGTTATGGCAAGGCCGAGCATCTTGAGTACATGTGTTCTGGCAGAGCAAATAATGCACTGTAGGAAAAATAATATGAGAACACAATGTATTCCCTATCCAAATCTAGAAATAACTTCCTCCTTCACGTCAGTTTTGACCATTGTACTAGTAGTACCTTTTATGCAAATATAGCAATCCAAATTTCCAAATTAGTCGACGGCATGTTAAAAAAACCACCCTCCCGGATAAAAAAGAGGATTCTAGGAACATACTATATGTGTTTTAAAATCCTGTGTTAGCATGAGAAGGAACAAGTGTGGCGTCTCGCCGAGGGTGCAGAAACCTGTAGGGTCCTCGCACTTTGGGCACTGCAAATGAAACACACTAGATTCAGTAGGAAGAAAAATGCATCAACGGCGCCGGCTGCCATCCTAGGATTACCTGCGACCAAGGGACTTGGATTTATCGGGGATGGATGAAGAATTCGTACCTGGTTCTCCATGAGAAACCCTATGCAATCACCGAGAGGGGGTTTTCTCTGAACAAGCATACGAGGGAGAAGGGGATTCAGGCCCAGTGAAATATTGCCGCTTCGTCCGTCCAGCTTACTACTAAAGCTCGAAAGGGGGGGTGATTTGATGGCTCATTGGGCATTACTGCGGTGCTACGACCGGGGTGTGTCTACCATGTAGTTGTGCACTCTAATTTGTGCATATGGCACGTGGACCCCGTTGCCGGTTGCCCCACATATCAGCGAAAGGAAGTAGAAAGACAGGAGTAACTAGTTACACATAAATATATTTTTGATAGAGAGATACTCCCTCTGTAAAGAAATATACAAATCTTTTATATGACAACTTTATACATAAGAAAAATCAAGGGGAATATATATAACATATATAATTATAAAAAACAGAGTTAGTTTTAACACAGTATAGACGAGTTGGTGATGATGGTGTGCCTGCCATCCTGCAATATAGGCCGTCTGATTTATATATGATGAATAGGAAGGAAACTATGGCAATTTTGCAAAAAGGTACCCACACACCTCTCCACATTTGCAAATAAGGCCTTCCCTCGTTCATCCTTTTCTCTCACAAGATAAAATACTCATACAAATGCATCTTGATGTTACGTGCAACGCACGGGAATTATGGGGGTTCAGCTTTTTCATGGGGGTTCAGCTGAGAATATAATACTCAGACAGGCTCATGGTTCTGGACTTTGGGTTGCAGGCCCACCCTGCATGTTTGGGGGCCCATGTGTTCTACCTCAGCGCTTTTCATATTGCAAGCGATCGGTATGGCACTGGTTTTAGATGTTGTCACAAGGCGAATACACAAAATTGAATAAAGCATGGCAGTTGTTGGAATGAAATCAAACGACAGTTCCTAACCAGCAATGAGAGTTGCAATTCTATCAACGATATACCATGTGATAAATAATATTTTCATACTACTTATACACATAGGACACTTGTTTCACCATGCCAGATTATTACATCAAAATCTCTTGGAGGATAGATCAGTTCGGCAGTTGCGTGCTTCTACTGAAGAATTTCAAATTTATTGTGGACCAACTCTCCTTGCCAAGAAAGTTCGATTTTGACATCATCCCCTACTGCAAGATATGATTTAGATTTGAAACTTGACCATCCTTTAGCATCAATCATCATGCGACCATCCTTTGTACTTACGGTATATTGAGCAGGTTCATTCACACCAAGGTTGCGCATGGTAAGAGAAACTTGGCCGCGGTCGCCCGGATTGTTGAACGACTCCCTCGTTGCTCTAGGAATTCTCTGTTTGCAAACAAGAAGACATACCCAAACAGTTAGATCAACACAGTGAATCATGTGAAACAACATGGAAAGAAAAAAGAACGAAGCACTTGGGCGGCCAATGCTTACTAAGAAGGTGGACATGTCGGTTTTTGTAAGGACTTTGGTATATGAAGTGCGAACTGCAGCCTAGTCTGTTGCCGATGCAACTGCTCGTTTGGTTGCCACTGCACGGGCCGGAGCAGATGCAAGTGCAAGTGTTGGTGCAGGAGCCGAAGCCGTTGCTGCTGCCGAAGATGGTGCTCCTTGTAGAGCTGGTGCCGGTGTCGGAGCAGGTGCCGGTGTCGATGCCCGATCCTCTGGTAGATCACACTGATCCACTGATGCGGTCGGTGCCCAATCCTCAGCTGGATCAGACTGAGCTGCTACCGCTGTTAGTGCTAGAGCAACTACCGGTGCTCGATCTATTGTTGAAGTTGGTACCGATGCGCGAGACAGCGGCGATCGTGTCTGGTCTGCTATGATCAGCTTTCTAACTTGACTAGGATCCGTGACCGTGATCCAGTTTTTTTTCATTTCTTTTAAACGTGAGAAGGACTAATTGGGGCGTTTTTGTTAAACCAAACTGCAGCTTGATGTCTACTACACAACCTTCTTCTTGTAGACGTTGTTGGGCCTACAAGTGCACAGGTTTGTAGGACAGTAGCAAATTTCCTTCAAGTGGATGACCTAAGGTTTATCAATCCATAGGAGGCGTAGGATGAAGATGGTATCTCTCAAGCAACCCTGCAACCAAATAACAAAGAGTCTCTTGTTTCCCCAACACACCCAATACAATGGTAAATTGTATAGGTGCACTAGTTCGGCGAAGAGATAGTGATACAAGTGCAAAATAGATAGTAGATAAAGGTAATTGTAATCTGAAATAATAAAAACAGCAAGGTAACAAGTGGTAAAAGTGAGCGTAAACGGTATTGCAATGGTAGGAAACAAGGCCTAGGGTTCATACTTTCACTAATGCAAGTTCTCTCAACAATAATAACATAGATAGATCATATAACAAGCCCTCAACATGCAACAAAGAGTCACTCCAAAGCCACTAATAGCGGAGAACAAACGTAGAGATTATGGTAGGATACAAAACCACCCCAAAGTTATTCTTTCGGATCGGTCTATAAAAGAGTTCGTTCTAGAATAACACCTTAAGACACAAATCAACCAAAACCCTAATGTCACCTAGATACTCCATTGTCACCTCAAGTATCCGTGGGCATGATTATACGATATGCATCACACAATCTCAGATTCATCCAACCAACATAAAAGTACTTCAAAGAGTGCCCCAAAGCTACTACCGGAGAGTCAAGAACGTGTGCCAACCCCTATGCATAGGTTCCCAATGTCACGAAACCCGCAAGTTGATCACCAAAACATACATCAAGTGGCACATGGTATCCCATTGTCACCATAGATAATCACAGCAAGACATACATCAAGTGTTCTCATAAAAGACTCAATCCGATAAGATAACTTCAAAGGGGAAACTCAATTCATCACAAGAGAGTAGAGGGGGAGAAACATCATAAGATCCAACTACAATAGCAAAGCTCGGGATACATCAAGATCGTGCCATAGAGGGACATGAGAGATAACACGAGAGAGAGAGAGAGAGAGAGAGAGAGAGAGAGAGAGAGAGAGATCAAACACATAGCTACTGGTACTTACCCTCAGCCCCGAGGGTGAACTACTCCCTCCTCATCATGGATAGCGCCGGGATGATGAAGATGGCCTCCGGTGATGGGATCCCCCTCCGGCAGGGTGCCGGAACAGGGCCTCGATTGGTTTTTGGTGGCTATAGAGGCTTGCAGCGACGGAACTCCCGATCTATCTTCTGTTCTGGAAGTTTTAGGGTACGTAGGTATATATGGGTGCAAGGGGTACATCGGAGGAGCTACGGGGGCCCCACGAGGCAGGGGGGCACGCCCAGGGGGTGGGCGCGCCCCCCACCCTCGTGAGCACCTCCCTTGGCTTCTGGCGTGGGGTCCAAGTCCATCCGGTAGCTTTCCTTCCAAAAATAACTTCTCCAATTGATTTCGTTCCATTTTGACTCCGTCTGATATTCATTTTCCTCAAAACACTGAAATAGGCATAAAACAGCAAATCTGGGCTGGGCCTCCGGTTAATAGGTTAGTCCCAAAAATAATATAAAAGTGGATAATAAAGCCCAATATTGCCCAAAACAGTAGATAAAGTAGCATGGAGCAATCAAAAATTATAGATACGTTGGAGACGTATCAAGCATCCCCAAGCTTAATTCCTGCTGGTCCTCGAGTAGGTAAATGATAAAAGGAGAATTTTTGATGCGGAGTGATACTTTGGCATAATTTCAATGTGAATCTTCTTAATTGTGGCATGAATATTCAGATCCGAAAGATTCAAGACAAAAGTTCATATTAACATAAAGGTAATAATACTTCAAGCATACAAATTAAAGCAATCATGTCTTCTCAAAATAGCATGGTTAAAGAAAGTTATCCCTACAAAATCATATAGTCTGGCTAAGCTCTATCTTCATCACACAAAGTATTTAATCACGCAAAACCCCGATGACGAGCCAAGCAATTGTTTCATACTTTAGTAATATCAAACTTTTTCAACTTTCACGCAATACATGAGCGTGAGCCATGGACATAGCACTATAGGTGGAATAGAATGGTGGTTGTGGAGAAGACAAAAAGGAGAAGATAGTCTCACATCAACTAGGCGTATCAACGGGCTATGGAGATGCCCATCAATAGATATCAATGTGAGTGAGTAGGGATTGCCATGCAACGGATGCACTAGAGCTATAAGTATATGAAAGCTCAACAAAAGAAACTAAGTGGGTGTGGATCCAACTTGCTTGCTCACGAAGACCTAGGGCACTTTTGAGGAAGCCCATCATTGGAATATACAAGCCAAGTTCTATAATGAAAAATTCCCACTAGTATATGAAAGTGACAACATATGAGACTCTCTATCATGAAGATCATGGTGCTACTTTGAAGCACAAGTGTGGAAAAAGGATAGTAGCATTGTCCCTTCTCTCTTTTTCTCTCATATTTTTTTTATTTGGGCCTTTTCTCTTTTTTTTATGGCCACTCTTTTTTTCTCTTTTTTTTTATTTCATCCGGAGTCTCATCCCGACTTATGCGGGAATCATAGTCTCCATCATCCTTTCCTCACTAGGACAATGCTCGAATAATGATGATCATCACACTTTTATTTTTCTTACAACTCAACAATTACAACTCAATACTTAGAACAAAATATGACTCTATATGAACGCCTCCGGCGGTGTACCGGGATATCCTATGAATCAAGAGTGACATGTATGAAAGAATTATGAACGGTGGCTTTGCCACAAATACAATGTCAACTACATGTTCATGCAAAAAGCAATATGACAAAAGTAATGTGTGTCATATGAACGGAACAGTGGAAAGTTGTATGGCAATATATCTCGGAATGGCTATGGAAATGCCATGATAGGAAGGTATGGTGGCTGTTTTGAGGAAGGTATATGGTAGGTGTATGATACCGGCAAAAAGTGCGCGGTATTAGAGAGGCTAGCAATGGTGGAAGGGTGAGAGTGCGTATAATCCATGGACTCAACATTAATCAAAAGAACTCATGCACTTGTTGCAAAAATTTAGAAGTCATCAAAAACCAAAGCATTACACGCATACTCCTAGGGGGATAGATTGGTAGGAAAAGACCATCGCTCGTCCTCGACTGCCACTCATAAGGAAGACAATCAATAAATAAAATTGTGCTCCGACTTCATCACAAAGCGGTTCACCATACGTGCATGCTACGGGAATCACAAACTTCAACACAAGCATTCTTTAAATTCATAATCACCCCAACTAGCATTGCTTTGATATTATCACCTCCATATCTCAAAACAATTATCAAGCATCAAACTTATCTTAGTATTCAATGCACTCAAAAGAAAGTTTCACATATCTTGGATACCAAGTATATTAACATTAACCAAATTACCATGCTATTAACGACTCTCAAAATAATCTAAGTGAAGCATGAGAGTTCAATAGTTTCTTTAGAACAAATCCACCACCGTGCTCTAAAAGATATAAGTGAAGCACATAGAGTATTCTAGCAAATTCCAATTGGTGTGAGGCTCTCTCTCATAAAAGAATTTCAGATCTTGGTATCTTATTCAAACATCAAGCAAAGCTAAAAAAACTACATTGCAAGGATAGCACAACTCATGTGAAGAAGCAAAAACTTAGGCTCAACCGATACTAACCGATAGTTGTTGAAGAAGAAAGGTGGGATGCCTACCGAGGCATCCCCAAGCGTAGATGCTTGAGACTTCTTGAAATATTATCTTGGGGTGCCTTGGTCATCCCCAAGCTTGAACTTTTGTGTCTCCTTAATTCCTCTCATATCATGGTTTCTCTTTTTATCAAAAGCTTCATTCACAACTAACTCAACAAGAACTCGTGAGATAGGTTAGTATAAACCAATGCAAAACCTTATCATTTTCTACTGTAACAAATCGCTTAAATTATTATTCAACATTGAATACTAAATGTCTCTGCATATTTAATACTCCTATCATCAAATAGAATCATTAAACAAGCAATCATATGCAAACAATGCAAACATAACAGCAATCTGCCAAAACAGTACAGTCTATAAAGAATGCAAGAGTAACAATACTTCCCTGACTCCAAAAATTATGAACTAAAATTCCCACTATAATAAATTTATCATATCTTAATATGAAAAAGGATTCAACATTATACCATTCTCTGACTTTTCTAGGGAATTTTTGCAACAGCGGTAAACTTTCTGTTTTCAAACAGCAACATGCAAACTAGCAAAATAAGCATGGCAAAGGCTATCCTTGACTTTTTTATTGAAACTAAAGATGTAAAACACTATTATAACTAACAGAAAACAAACACTAACAAAATAAAATGACGCTCCAAGCAAAACACATATCATGTGGCGAATAAAAATATAGCTCCAAGTAAAGTTACCGATGAACGAAGACGAAAGAGGGGATGCCTACCGGGGCATCCCAAGCTTAGGCTCTTGGTTGTCCTTGGATATTACCTTGAGGTGCCTTGGGCACCCCCAAGCTTAGGCTCTTGCCACTCCTTATTCCATAGTCCATCGAATCTTTACCCAAAACTTGGAAACTTCAACCACACAAAACTCAAAACAAACCTCGTAAGCTCCGTTAGTATAAGAAAATAAATCACCACTTAAAGGTAATGTAATGAACTCACTATAAATTCATATTGGTGTAATATCTACTGTATTCTAACATCTCTATGGTTCATACCACTTAATACTAACCATAGATGCATCAAAATAAGCAAACAACACAATGAAAACAGAATCTGTCAAAAACAGAACAGTCTGTAGTAATATGTATCAAACGTATACTTATGGAACCCCAAAAATTCTGAACTAAATTGATGTACCTGAGGAATTTGTCTATTAATCATCTGCAAAAAGAATCAACCTAAAATCACTCTTCGGTGAAAAATGGCAGCTAATATCGTGAGTGCTAAAGTTTCTGTTTTTCACAGCAAGATCACATAAACTTCACCCAAGTCTTCCCAAAGGTTCTACTTGCACTTTATTGAAACAAAAGCTATAAAACATGATTACTACAGTAGAATAATCATGTGGACACACAAAAACAGTAAGGATAAATATTGGGTTGTCTCCCAACAAGTGCTTTTCTTTAATGCCTTTCTAGCTAGCTAGGCATGATGATGACAATGATGCTCACATAAAAGATAAGAATTGAAACATAACGGGAGCATCATGAAGCATATGACTAGCACATTTAAGTCTAACCCACTTCCTATGCATAGGGATTTTGTGACCAAACAACTTAGGGGAACAATAATCAACAAGCATAGGAAGGTAAAACAAGCATAGCTTCAAAACTTTAAGCAAATAGAGAGGAAACTTGACATTATTGCAATTCCTACAAGCATATGTTACTCCCTCATAAAAAATTTCAGTAGCATCATGAATGAATTCAACAATATAACCAGCACCTAAAGCATTATTTTCATTATCTACAAGCATAGAATTTTTAATACTCTCCACATAAGCAAAATTCTTCTCATTCGGGATAGTAGGAGTATCATAAGAGACTTGAACACTAAAAATTATTTCCACATTAAAAGAGTAATGTTCAGAAAAAGGGTAAACATAATCATGACAATATTTGTAAATATAATCATCACTACTTTTTATAGCATAAGTTTCATCACAATAGTCATCATAAGTAGCAACTTCGTTCTCATCATATTCTATTGAAACCTCTCCCAAGATAGTGGAATCACTAAATAAAGTTGACACTCTTCCAAATCCACTTTCATCAATATAATCATCATAGGTAGGAGGCATGCTATCATCATAACAACTTTGCATATCAAAACTTGGGATGCTAAAAATATCATCTTCACTAAACGTAGCATCCCCAAGCTTGGGACAAACATTAATTTCAGCAAATATATTCTCAAATATGTCATTCTCATCAAACATAGCTTCTCCAAGCTTGGGCCCTTTCATATCATAAGCATAATCACTCTCATCATTAAAAATATTGATAGCACCAATAATATAGCAATTATCATCATCACAAGTAGTAGTAGGAGCAACATCATTTGGGAGGGATACCTTTTTACCTTTGTTGCTCCTTCTTTTCTTTTTCTTCTTCTCATTATGTGTAGGTTCAACCTTCCTCTTTGAGCTCCTTATTGATGAGATTGGCTGAATAGAAAGCTCCTCCTCGTTACCTGATTCATCATAAGAAATAATAGGAGGAGATTGGGAAGCCTCTTCCCTTTCATTAGTATTCTCATCATCTTCCATTTGCTTTCTTTTCTTTAGGTAATTGGCAATATAAGTATTTTCAATGCAATTCTCCGCACAATACATATAATTTTTCTCTAGATCAAAATCAAGAATTTTATCAAGATTAAATTTTGGAATACCCTCAGTTATATGTTTCATTTCTTCATAACCCAAAAGAAGGCTAGGCTCTTTATGATGTTCAAGGGTAATCAAATTATCACAATATTTGGACACGACTTGATCATGAAACAAATAGCATTGGAGCTTTAAATGACCATGTTCATTGCAAAGTTCACAAGGAGCGCGAAAAATATTGAATCTTTCAGCACATTCATCTAGCTCTTCTTGCAACAATTTGGTTTCTAAGTACTTATGCCTCTTGCAATAAATATCTTCTCTATTTGGTGTGTTCATGCAAACATGCACTCCACAAAAGTTGACATGCTCATAAGAGATATTTTCATCATAACTAGTGCAATCATCATTAGCATCATGGATATTCAAAGAATTCATACTAACAACATTGCAATCATGCTCATCATTCAAAGATTTAGTGCCAAACAATTTAGAGATTTCTTCTTCTACCAATGAGCACAATTATCCTTTCCATCATACTCACGAAAGATATTAAAAAGGTGAAAAGCGTATGAAACAAACAAAACTCCATTTTTTTGTAGTTTTCTTTTATAAACTAAACTAGTGCTAAAACAAGAAACAAAAAGATTCGATTGCAAGATCTAAACATATACCTTCAAGCGCTAACCTCCCCGGCAACGGCGCCAGAAAAGAGCTTGATGTCTACTACACAACCTTCTTCTTGTAGACGTTGTTTGGCCTGCAAGTGCATAGGCTTGTAGGACAGTAGCAAATTTCCCTCAAGTGGATGACCTAAGGTTTATCAATCCGTAGGAGGCGTAGGATGAAGATGGTCTCTCTCAAGCAACCCTGCAACCAAATAACAAAGAGTCTCTTGTGTCCCCAACACACCCAACACAATGGTAAATTGTATAGGTGCACTAGTTCGGCGAAGAGATAGTGATACAAGTGCAAAATAGATAGTAGATAAAGGTAATTGTAATCTGAAATAATAAAAACAGCAAGGTAACAAGTGGTAAAAGTGAGCGTAAACGGTATTGCAATGGTAGGAAACAAGGCCTAGGGTTCATACTTTCACTAGTGCAAGTTCTCTCAACAATAATAACATAGATAGATCATATAACAAGCCCTCAAAATGCAACAAAGAGTCACTCCAAAGCCACTAATAGCGGAGAACAAGCGTAGAGATTATGGTAGGGTACGAAACCACCTCAAAGTTATTCTTTCGGATCGATCTATAAAAGAGTTCGTACTAGAATAACACCTTAAGACACAAGTCAACCAAAACCCTAATGTCACCTAGATACTCCATTGTCACCTCAAGTATCCGTGGACATGATTATACGATATGCATCACACAATCTCAGATTCATCCAACCAACATAAAAGTACTTCAAAGAGTGCCCCAAAGCTACTACCGGAGAGTCAAGAACGTGTGCCAACCCCTATGCATAGGTTCCCAATGTTACGAAACCCGCAAGTTGATCACCAAAACATACATCAAGTGGCACATGGTATCCCATTGTCACCACAGATAATCACGGCAAGACATACATCAAGTGTTCTCATAAAAGACTCAATCCGATAAGATAACTTCAAAGGGGAAACTCAATTCATCACAAGAGAGTAGAGGGGGAGAAACATCATAAGATCCAACTACAATAGCAAAGCTCAGGATACATCAAGATCGTGCCATAGAGGGACACGAGAGAGAACACGAGAGAGAGAGATCAAACACATAGCTACTGGTACATACCCTCAGCCCCGAGGGTGAACTACTCCCTCCTCGTCATGGATAGCGCCCGGATGATGAAGATGGCCTCCGATGATGGGATCCCCCTCCGGCAGGGTGCCGGAACAGGGTCCCGATTGGTTTTTGGTGGCTATAGTGGCTTGCGGCGGCGGAACTCCCAATCTATCTTCTGTTCTGGAAGTTTTAGGGTACGTAGGTATATATGGGTGCAAGGGGTACGTCGGAGGAGCTACGGGGGGCCCACGAGGCAGGGGGGCGTGCCCATGGGGGTGGGCGCGCCCCGCACCCTCGTGAGAACCTCCCTTGGCTCCTGACATGGGGTCCAAGTCCATCCGGTAGCTTTCCTTCCAAAAATAACTTCTCCAGTTGATTTCGTTCCGTTTTGACTCCGTCTGATATTCCTTTTCCTCGAAACACTGAAATAGGCATAAAACAACAAATCTGGGCTGGGCCTCCGGTTAATAGGTTAGTCCCAAAAATAATATAAAAGTGGATAATAAAGCCCAATATTGCCCAAAACAGTAGATAAAGTAGCATGGAGCAATCAAAAAATTATAGGTACATTGAAGACGTATCACAGCTCATCATAGGGATTCAACTTGTACTCAAACAACAGACTGATCCAATTTTTTCCAGTAATATAAGTGATGGACAGTGCCTTTGTTACTGACACGACATAAGAAGTGCAACCTGCAAAAATAGCCATCGTAGAGCAAACCAAATGGTTTATTCTGTGATGAATGTCACATGGCAAAACTTGCATCATAAAATTGCAGGAAAAGAAAGAAAACATGACATTAAATCAATAGGATTTAGACAGTAAATCAATAAGATTTACTTGATGTGACACGAGTGAATCCTTACCAGGAAATCACTATGTTGAAGTACTAAACAGAAGATTGATCGTCCAACTACGAGTGGCATGCAGGGGCCCCGCCTACTCCCACAAGCAGGACAGTCCAAAGGTCGTGACAAATCGTATGGACCGAACATCCATGGGACTGGAAATCTTGGTGGGTGCGATAAACCCTGAAACGCATACATATATTGGAGTGTAACCATAATTGATAAACCGTCCTCACAAAAAAGATGATCTGGATACTTCAACATATACAGACTGAATTGAGTGGACAGACATTAACATAGACCGTTCTCAGGACTGACCACACACCAAAAGCGGCAGTACTAATAAACAATAAAGGGTTCACAAACACAAATCAAGTACTGAACAATAGTACTTACTACAGACAAGCAAAGTTGCACTAATTAAACTCTGCAGACTATTTCTTGCCACCAACCTACAGGATGAACCCCGCATAACTGACTAGGCCATGGACTTCGTGAGAGATGTCTACATGCATCATCACCATCTCGTCAACCTTGAAGAACCTAACAAAGTGGTCTTTCCACTCATAAACATGATGATGAAGACAGGCTGCATCAGATTTGTTGGGAAGCTTTACAAGAACCACACCCTTCGTAATCGAAGGCACAACCAGGAAATTGTTGTGGTCAAGTACAGCCTCGAGAACACGCCTGACAACAATGCTACATGAAAACACTAGTTTAGGACACGTGGCGACAAGGACACGGCAGCTGGATAGTTTAGCAGTAGAACTCATCCTCGGGTCTTCCAGTTCACATGGCATGACTTTGAGAACTTCATCTCCACCGCGGACCTGGTTCTAATTCAAACAGAAACCATATTTTATTACTACCTCCGTTCAGAAATATAAGATGATTTTCGATATTATACTCCATATATGACTACATATACGCATAGAAATGAGTGAACAAAGACACTAGAACATGTCTTCAAAGGCATGAGAGTAGAGGGGTTACTTGCATTATCCATAAGACAAGTTACTGAGGCAAATATACCCTCTTCAAAGGTAGCATTGATGTTCATAAAATACTCCCTCCGTCCCAAAATTTTGTCTTAGATTTGTCTAGATACGGATGTATCAAGTCACATTTTAGTATTAGATACATCCGTATCTAGACAAATCTAAGACAAGAAATTTGGGACAGAGGGAGTAGTTGAAAGTAATCTATAAGAAATCAGTGTCAACCTCTCGCATGTTTTGGTCAAAAGAGGAATTTAGAAACATCATTTGGCACACTAAAATCACATGCAAGATCACCCAGAAAGTTGTACTACCAGTACTAGTACTGCGTGTTAGATGAAAAAACACGATCATGATCGAGAAAAAGATTGTCAACAAGAGACATTACCTGGACTTGCTTAATAAGGGATCCCGGAGAGGGGGCTTGGACAGGGCGATGGCTTTGAGCTTGTCTACGGTAGTCTCAGCGGGGTGCTTGCGCTTCTTCGTACCATGAGCCTCGACGGTTTTGGACAGAGCCATAGACATCACGTCGGCCGGTGCTCCAGCGTCCATCCAAGAGAGGAAGCTGATAGAGAAGAGTGAAAGGAGGAATGAGATGAGGGAGAAGCAAAGCGAGTGGGGGTTTTCTTCAAGAGAGGAAGCTGAGAGAGAAGAGTGAAATGATGGTTGCTTCATCCATCCAACTTTCTGCTGGAAAGGAGGGGGTTTTGTGATTTGACGGCTCATTGGGCATTACTGCGGTGCTTCGATCGGGGTAGTCTACCGTCACTCTACTACAGAGTAATTTAGTGCATGGCTAGTGGACCCAGGTGCTGGATGTCCCAGACGTCGGCAAAAGTGAGTAATTTAGTGCATGGCTAGAGGAGGATCCGCACGGTAGAGCGTGTCCACTGTTTTTCTAAAGAAAAAATGATTACAGCAAGCGTTTCCACTCTTACGACGGAGGAGTGTGAAACACGGCAACCACTTGAACATACACAGTGCTCCTACTACTAGGCATGTGCAGTGGTTCATACGTTAGTACTACATAATCTTGTTGCTAGTGTAGTAAGATATGACGATAACAAATGATGTTGTGCGCATGTCAACTATATGAACAGTGATGTAGTAACATAGTAAAGCTTTTTCGACTGTCCGGTCGAGAATGAACGGTGAGATCAGTGTTAACAGAACTAGGTCTACAGCGCACGGAGAGTACAGTGCTACAGTACTCCATGAAACATGAACCATATGAAGCACGAATAGTGTTAGGCAGGGTGTATGAAGGGTGCACGGGATGGGAGCAAAAGTTCCCTTCTCGACCCACTTTTGGGTGTTTGGCAGAGTGCATGAAGGGTGCATGAGTCCACACTAGTAGGTTAACAAAAATACATGAAGAGAAAACAACTATATTGAGATGAGAATGCAACCAAACAAATCCGCACGCTTTGTGCTACAGTGACTGATTTGCACCATCTGAGTTTGATCCAACGATCATGTTGCGCCGAGACATGGACATGCCCATGCAGAGGGTGCCTAAACACCACCGAAGTCCCTCTACTACTCGAGGCGCATGACGTTGGTGATGTAGGGTGCAACCGCCCGTAGAGCTCGCTCCCGGTTGACGGGAGCCAGCTCGTCAAAGACGGCATCCAATGGCACGAATGGATTCCGGTGACGGAGCCCTGAAAGGATTCGCCCGGAAACGGTAACGGCACCCTGCAGCCCCTCCTTGTCCAGCTCAGCCCCCACCATCGCGCGGAGACGACTCAGCTCCTCAGAGATATAGGTGAAGAAGGAGACCAGGTCAGGAAGTCGCAGCTCGTTGAAGTCGACCGGGTGGTCAAACAGGTTTAGCCTGCCGGTCGGCATCGTCGCGCTGGCACGACGGTAGGCATCGCGCAGCCGCAACGCGTGTGTGGCAACTTGGTTTGCCAAGTGGCTAAGGCGATCCTAGACCTCGTCACGATCGGCCCGCTCGCGCTACAGCCAGCTCCCCTGGCGGCCTATCGTATCTCCCACTTTCTGCAGCAACGTCGCCGACGCCTCAAGCATCTTTGTGGTGGATGCCTGCCGCTTTTGAAGCTCCATGAACTCCCGCACATAACGGAGGAGCATGGCACTCCTCTCCTCCTTCAGCTCATGGAGCTCCACGTCCTTGGCCCTGAGCTCCGCATCCTTGGCCTGGAGCTCCTGTGTCAGGCGCCTCACCTCGGACTCCATGATCTGCTGCGCCGCCATGGCACCAGGTTGAAGCAATGGGGAGAGGAAGCAAACGGGGCGAAACGGCTAAAAGGCAGTGCAATCTACGGGAAGGCGGAGGGAGCCAACCAAGGAGTGGGGAATCTTTTGGTTTTCTCCATGGTAAAACACCAATCGACGACTTCTCACATCAGGGAGTAGTGGGTTTTACAGGCGGAGTCATCATGACTAATTACTACCGCGCCTGCTCCCGTCAATCAAAAAAATAAAAATCCTGTCGCGCCTGCTCCCATCAATCACACAATTAAAAATCCTGCCGCACCCAAACACCAGAGCAACGCCGCGGTGGATATTTAAATTTACCTGTCGGCAAGTAGATAAAAAAAGGGGTGAAAAAACAAATGTGGCGACGGCGTCGAACTAGCCCAACTAGCTAGCCAATGTGCTTCACTGATGTACTCGGCGGGAAAGGTGGTCTTTCGTGATTTGACGACTCATTTACTTGCTTCAGTGCTATGATCGAGGAGGACCCAAAAAACGCGTGGTAGGGCGTCCCACTCAGGAAGAATATATGTGTGCACCACCCGGGAGGACCCCGAAACCGCGCGGTAGGGTGTGCCACGTCTCGGCATGGAGGAAAAATGTGCGTGTAAAATATACTGTATCAGACGTACTACCTATGATTCGACCTCGAGACCCAGCCAGTCGGTTGAAAACACCCCCACTAGCCACACAGCTTCATCATGCAAACGTGGCACGGAGGATAGATGTGGTTAGCTTCGTCTCGACCAGCCACAACGTCTCTTGTTCTAGGCAATTCTTCTATTTTCCAAGCTTTTTTTAGTTGTAATAACACCACGACAAGCTAGTGTCGCTCTTGTGTGTGCCCGTGCAAAGGTTAGACGATGGAGAGAAGAGAGATTGAGATCGCAGACCTGGGACCCACCAGTAAGTGAGTCAACGGTCATGCACGTGTTGACGAGGCACTCCCTCTACTCTACTCTACGTAATACTGTATAAAATCAAGTTATGGGAGAAAGCCAACAATAGTTGTTGTTTCGGGTTATCGACTTACGCTTTGTAGTCCAGGTTGCCAGTTCGAATCTCGTCTTTCAGATTTGTTAGTTTTAGGTCCAAATTTGATTAATGACAAGTGGGACCCCCGTGTGTTGTTCCGATATTTTAGTGTAGGATGGTTTTTTTGAACAAACACTTTGCGCAGTTAGACAAGTAACGGCACGAGTTACACATATTTTGCAAGTTTACTAACAAAAATGACAGTGGCATAGAATATCACATCCACCCCACAGCTTAGATGCTATGGTGATATGAGTTTTTACACCGTTGGAAGTGAGATCCATTGGCTTGGGAGTAGTCTTTGTAATTATGCGCAATTTCCAAACTCTCCAAAGGTTGTTTTGCAAATAAAACATTAAGACCTCGGTGCCGCTGCATCTTCGATCCAACGGCTCCCCGTTGCTCATATTAGGTGCTCCCCGTAGCTTAATTACCCGCTACGGTGATAAGAGCATCTAGGTCATATGATCACTTTTATAAATCAAATGGCACATGCGTAGTACTTGTACTTTCTGCGCATTTCCCAAACTCTCTCAGTCGTATATTTCAAAAACATTCAAACCTCCTACCGTGGGCTGTTAGATCTTAGTGAACTCGTATCACCATAGAATATACGGTGCGGGAGCACCTCATATTCTCCCGTGTGAGAAAACATAAGGTGCTATCGCAGCTTGGATGCTACGGTCATACGAGCTTCGAGGTCGTTTGATCTGAGATCCAATGGCATCTGAGCAGTCTTTGTGCTTGTAAGCAGTGGCCGAACTCTTTTGGGGCTTTTCTGCAAAAAACCATTTGAACCACCGAGGAGGTGTTGGGTCACAAATCCAACAGCTCCGAAGAGCTTGTATCACCAAAGCATCTAAGGTGTGGTAGTACATGATATTCTTACATACAGGAGAATATGATGTCCTCCTTCATCGTAGATGCTACGGTGATACGAGCTTCGAGGTTGTTGGATATGTGATCCAAGGGCATCTGAGTAGTTTTTGTAGAAATTGTGTGCAATTCTCAAACTCATCAAGGTTTTCTATAAAAATATTAAGACACATCATGTGAGCTGCTATACCTCAGATCTACAAGCTCCAAGCAACTCGTATCGGCATATAGCATCTAGGGTATGGGGGCACATGATATTCTCCCGGGGAGGAGGGTGGGGGTGCACAACCAATCGGTGGTTGGGAGGGTGGGGACAAATATAATCTAAACAACCCTAAACAGAGCTCCACAATTTTATCTAAGGTCGAGGGGTTGACCCCCGACAATCATAGCTCCTCCTAAACACAACATTTGCATGTACTGTAGTACTAGACTTAATATTCATGTTTCAGTTTCATGTTCATTTTAAATATTGAACTGAGGACCATGCATGTCTTACATTTTACTCCCTTCGTTCCTAAATATTAGTCTTTTTAGAGATTTCAAATGGACTGGCACATGCGGATGTATATAGACATATTTTAGAGTCTAGATTCACTCATTTTGCTCCGTATGTAGTCACTTGTTGAACTCTCTAAAAGACTAATATTTAGGAATAGAAGGAGTATTTTTGAATTCGTGTCATACATGCATGGTTTTGAAAAATAGATGAACTATACTTATTGGATTGTTGTTGTGTTCGTGCGTGTGTGTCTCTGTGTGTGTGTGTGGTCATATGCTTGATACATACAAAGCTTTCTCACCTCCATATTGTTCATCTTTTAAATTTGAATTTGCATTGGAAAACTTACTAGGGATACCATGAAATGTGAAATCCACGTTGAGATCACTATATCACAAACTCACTCTAATTCAACAACTCGTCATAAATCAATTACCACGTTGAGATTAGTATTTGCTAGGAAAATACAGGCATTGTAATACACATAGATTCGTTCAGCAATTTAAAAGGTTCCTTTTGTATTCTCAAATGGTAGGACCCAACGGCGTACTAGCCAGACCTTGGCTCCTATTGATCCTAAAAGAATTTAAAAAAATTGGCTCGTGTGCTTTGGTGGCGTGTGTGGTACGCACATCAGGCAACCCCAACCAGTCGAGCCTCAGCGTTTCGAGTCGAAATATCTAGCGGCCAGAATTCCAGCCCTAGGAAATTCCCCTCATGTCCCCGATCCATAATGACTACCCATGAACAATGGAGGGATGCTTTAGTAACTAGACAACATTGCCTACCGTGCTGAGCACGATTCTATTCCCTCGGTCGCCGCTCGTCAAGGTCACGCGTCAACTGCATTGCCTAGTACTACTACTACACTAGGATGAGCACAGAATTGAGCCCATTTCTTCGTGCCAAGTACTTGAGTTAATATATCAGGCAATGCACTGGTACGGAGGGATTATCCTTTTACTCTGCATATATAACTTGTCTGAAGTCTAACTAAGCAAAATGTTTGACCGAATCCTTTCTTAAGAAATACAACAGGACAGATGTACGGCTTGAAAATGTATTGCATGACGCAGCTTATGATATTGTTTCGAATCCTGGATCTTAAATTTCAGAAGATCCAAAAGTGAGCATAAATTCTTGAAACTGAGCATGGTCACGTGATATGGCACAAATATTACTTTGTAAGTTTTTTCTTCAATTTGAGACAAGCTGCTTATGGCAAGTTGCACAAATGAAGAGCCAAGGTATTTTGGAACAAAGACCTATCACGTTAAGGCGAACGCTTTCACTATTGAAACCGTGGGCGTTTATGTGCCGCCACGAGTCCCCGCTTCTCATCGGTAGGTGCCGTCTGAGCAAGCGTGTGAGTCAACGGGAGGCGTGCGAGCAGACCGCTGTGCCGGCTGATAGGGAGGCGTGCGAGCAGACCGCTGTGCAGGCTCACCAGGAGGCGGGCCCTTTAACCAGGCTCGGCCGCCCACCTTCGTCCCAAATGCTCCCACTTTTAATGTTGCCGGCGCCGCAGTTTAAAATCAACCCTGCACTATCCGGTATCGCTACAATCTTCTCTCTTCCTCTCTGATTCTCTTGTCGTCTACCTCCAACTAGCCTGACCTAAACGTACGCCATGCCGCATCATGATGGTCTGCCCTTAGTCTTCCAGTTTTCTGAGGAAGACACCCAGCCGGAGTCTCAAGAACATAAGGCAATTTGGGACAAGCTTGAACTAGCCTTGCGGGAAGATGTCGCGCCTGTCCCCGCTCCCGTTCCGGCTCCCGTCGCCCAGACTGCGCCAGTGCCACCCCCATGGCATTGATGGGCTGGGAGTCACACATTGTCGCCGAGCTTGATCCCACGGGGTTCCACAAGGTCCCCGTCGACTTTCACGCGCCCGTGCACCTGCCAGCGCATGCACCTGCGCGTGCACTGACACGCACGCCCGTGTCGGTGCTCGTGCACACGAATGTCTCCGCTGCGCCATTGACAGCACTTGTCCTCGCGCGGGTGCCAGTGCCCCCCTCAGCGGCATGGATGGCCGCCGTCGACCGCTTCCTTGCACCAACGCCAGTCGCCTCCTCCCGCCAGTTGACTTGCTCCGAAGTCCAGAACATTTCGGCCTTCCTTGAAGCTAGGCCAACATCCAGGAGTACGCCAACAACGACGCAAGACGCCGCCGTCGCCATCGGTCAGTGGCCCGATGAGGGAGTCCTGGATTAGGGGGTGTCCGGATGGCCGGACTATGACCTTTGGCCGAACTCCTGGACTATGAAGATACAAGATTGAAGACTTCGTCCCGTGTCCGGATGGGACTTTCCTTGGCGTGGAAGGCAAGCTTGGCAATATGATATGTAGATCTCCTCCCATTGTAACCGAATCTGTGTAACCCTAGTCCTCTCCGGTGTCTATATAAACCGGAGGGTTTTAGTCCGTAGGATGAACAACAATCATACCATAGGCTAGCTTCTAGGGTTTAGCCTCTCTGATCTCGTGGTAGATCTACTCTTGTACTACCCATATCATCAATATTAATCAAGTAGGAGTAGGGTTTTACCTCCATCGAGAGGGCCCGAACCTGGGTAAAAACATCGTGTCCCTTGTCTCCTGTTACCATCGGCCTAGACGCACAATTCGGGACCCCCTACCCGAGATCCACCGGTTTTAACACCGACATTGGTGCTTTCATTGAGAGTTCCTCTGTGTCATCACCTTTAGGCCCGATGGCTTCTTCAATCATCAACAACGACGCGGTCCAGGGTAAGACTTTTCTCCCCGGACAGATCTTCGTATTCGGCGGCTTTCCACTGCGGGCCAATTCACTTGGCCATCTGGAGCAGATCGAAAGCTACGCCCCTGGCCATCAGGTCAGATTTGGAAGTTTGAACTACACGGCTGACATCCGCGAAGACTTGATCTTCGACGGATTCGAGCCACAGCCGAGCGCGCCGCACTGCCACGATGGGCATGATCTAGCTTTGCCGCCGGACAGTGTCCAGAAGGCCGCTCAGGTGTCCGCTCCGACCCTTGGCTCGGAGCCGACTGCACCAATCGAGGACGGATGGTTGGACAACCCCTCGGGGGCTGCAATCTCTACGGTGATCGAGCCGAATACCAGCCTTGTCCTTTGCGAAGCTCGTGACTCCAAGGTGTCGGACTCCTTTCCGGACTCCGAACCTTCCGCACCCCTTTTGATCGGACCCAATTGGGCTCCGATCATGGAGTTCACCGCCGCGGACATCTTTCAGCACTCGCCCTTTGGCGACATCCTGAATTCACTAAAGTCTCTCTCTTTATCAGGAGAGCACTGGTCGGACTATGGTCAGCAAGGTTGGGATGCGGACGACGAAGAAATTCGAAGCCCACCCACCACCCACTTCGTAGCCACTGTCGATGATTTAGCCAACATGCTCGACTTCGACTCTGAAGACATCGACGGTATGGACGCCGATGAAGGAGACGACCAAGAACCAGCGCCTATAGGGCACTAGAAAGCCACCTCGTCATATGATATATACATGGTGGACACCCCAAAAGAAGGGGATGGCGATGGAACAATGGAGGATGACCCCTCCAAGAAAGCCTAAGCGCCGGCGTCAGCGGCGCCACTCTAAATCCCGCAAAGAAAAAATGGTGATTCCGGCACTGGAGATAATATCACCCCGGACAATGCCGAAGACAACCCCCTCTAGCAGAATTCAGCGCAGGAGGTTGGAGAAGCCAGCCCTCATGAGAGAGTGGCGGACAGAGAGGTCGAGGACGATAATTACATGCCTCCCTCTGAAGACGAAGCAAGCCTCGACGATGATGAATTTGTCGTGCCTGAGGACCTGGTCGAACAAGAGCATTTTAAACACAGGCTTATGGCCACGGCAAGCAGCCTCAAGAAAAAATAGCAGCAGCTTAGAGCTGACCAAGACTTGCTAGCCGACAGATGGACTGAAGTCCTCGCTGCCGAAGAGTACAAACTCGAATGCCCCTCCAAGAGCTACCCAAAGCGCAGGCTGCTACCACGACTAGAGGAGGAAGCAACTAAACCTACATCACCAGCGTATGACGCGGCCGACCGGACACCTCGTGGCCGCGACAGAGAGGCCTCTCGGCCATCAACTCAAGCCGCACCCCGGCGCCGCTCAAAAAGTACCAAGGCACGGGGAAACGCACCGGACCTGCGAGACATATTGGGGGACAAGGCAGGGCAAACAAGATCGATCTATGGATCACGTGGGCGCCCCACGACATGTGACGATAACCGTCACGCCGGATATGGCAAATACGGCCAGCCCGAACACAACAGACAAAGCTCATCCGAGCTACGTCGTGATATAGCCCAGTACAGAGGCGCCGCACACCCACTATGCTTCACAGACAAAGTAATGGATCATCAAATCCCCGAGGGTTTTTAACCCATAAACATCGAATCATACGATGGCACAACAGATCTTGCGGTATGGATCGAGGATTATCTCCTTCATATCCACATGGCCCGCGGTGATGATCTACACGCTATCAAATACCTCCCACTCAAGCTTAAAGGACCAGCTCGGCATTGGCTTAACAGCTTGCTAGCAGAGTCAATTGGTCGCTGGGAGGACCTGGAATCCGCATTCCTTGACAATTTCCAGGGCACCTATGTGCGACCACCAGATGCCGATGACCTAAGCCACATAATTCAGCAGCCAGAGGAATCGGCCAGACAATTCTGGACACGGTTCCTAACCAAGAAAAATCAAATAGTCGACTGTCCGGACGCAGAGGCCCTCGCAGCCTTCAAGCATAACATCCGAGACGAATGGCTTGCCCGACACCTAGGACAGGAAAAGCCGAAATCCATGGTAGCCCTCACGACACTCATGACCCACTTTTGCGTGGGAGAAGACAGCTGGCTAGCTCATAGCAATAACATGACCAAGAGCCCTGGTAATTCGGATACCAAGGACAACAATGGTAGGTCGCGTCGCAACAAGCACAAGCGCTGCATTAACGGCGACAATACTGAGGATATGGCATTTAATGCCGGATTCAGAGGCTCTAAACCCAGTCAGTGGAAAAAGCCATTCAAAAGAAATACTCCGGGGCCGTCCAGTTTAGACTGGGTACTCGATCGCTCGTACCAGATACACGGCACCCCGAACAACCAGCCAATCACACCAACATGGATTGTTGGGTGTTCAAGCAGGCAGGCAAGTTAAGTGCCGAAAACAGAGACAAGGGACTGCATAGCAATGACGAGGAGGAGCCCCGGCCTCCGAACAACAGAGGACAGAAGGGCTTTCCCCCACAAGTGCAGACGGTGAACATGATATATGCAACCCACATACCCAAAAGGGAACAGAAGCATGCGCTCAGGGACGTATATGCGTTGGAGCCAGTCGCCCCAAAGTTCAACCCATGGTCCTCCTGCCTGATCACTTTTGATCGAAGGGACCACCCCACTAGCATTCGTCACGGCGGATTCGCCACATTGGTCCTAGACCCAATCATTGACGGATTTCACCTCACTAGAGTCCTCATGGACGGCGGCAGCAGCCTGAACCTGCTTTATTAGGATACAGTGCGGAAAATGGGCATAGATCCCTCAAGGATTAAACCCACAAAGACGACCTTTAAAGGCGTCATACCAGGTGTAGAGGCCAGCTGTACAGGCTCAGTTACACTCGAAGTGGTCTTCGGATCCCCGGATAATTTCCGAAGCGAGGAGTTAATCTTTGACATAGTCCCGTTCCGTAGTGGCTATCACGCCCTGCTCGGACGAACCGCATTTGCAAAGTTCAATGCGGTGCCGCACTACGCATATCTCAAGCTCAAGATGCCAGGCCCTCGCGGAGTCATTACGGTCAATGGAAACACCAAACGCTCTCTCTGGACAGATGAGCACATGGCGGCCCTCGCGGCGGAAGTACAAAGTAGCCTCTCAAGGCAATTCTCCAGCCCGGCTGTTAAGCGTCCAGACACCGTCAAGCGGCCCGGAGTAACCTACAACAAGACCGTCTGGCACGTTCCGAGCTAGCACAGCAGTGCGGCCCCAACCCCAGCCCTCGCGAGATTGCGAAACCAGTACCACGCGTATATAATTACGCTCTGGAAATACCATGGGCATAAGGGGAGGGGCACAACCACGACACGCCCAGAATGCGGCTCAACCGCACTAGGGGCTCCCGATTTTGTCATTTCTTTTTTTTACTTTCAGGACTCCACTATTCGGAAGGCCTGTCCGGCAGTACAATCGCCGAACACAAGATGCAACAGCCAGGGAGACAACAAGCCACGTCAAATGTCCAGGTGGTCTCTATAACGAGCTAAATACCTATCTTACTTAAAGTCTCGCAGCTTGCCCCTGGAGGGGGACATGTCAAATAATCACATCTCTTGCTTATCGCACTATTTGTATCGTTCTGCTTTCATAGCAGCCCTTTAATAAACAATACATAGCTCTTGTGTATTATTGCATTCATTTTTTATGTACATATGTTCAGTTATGACATTATGCAACCGTACACTTTGGTACGGCCAATACACCAAGGGCTTAAGTACCCCAGAATACGGTGTGAGAAGACCGAACACTCTCATGAGTGCGGCACCCCGAACTTATAGCATTATATGCATCGGCTCCGAATCATGTCTTGGGTCAATATCGGGTTTGCCCGGCTCCCATGTTTTGGTACCTTATGTTCCGCTATATCGGCTAAGGTAGCGCTGGGAGAACTACTGTGATTGTGCCCCAGTTGAGCTAGGTTAACACCTCAGTAGAGAAAGCTAGAACTGACCGTCATGATAGGGCGAGAGACGGTCGCTGTTCGAGAGGTTTTTCGAGTCCCTAAAGACTTATGCCGCTTAGAGCGAGGAGCTGGCTTTGTCCGGCCTAGGCGTGGATAGCGCCCCGAACTCGGTCTTCCGAATACTAGGGGCTTCGTTGAAATTTAAAATTATAGAATTCTATGGCTAAGTGAGAGTGATAAAGAATTATAAGTCTGATTGCCTTGTTCGTTGTGCTGAGCGCCTCCCTCGAAGGACCTAAGAATGGGAACAAGAGCGCTCAGGTTTATCCCGAACACCCCAGCACTCGTGGCATGGGGGTAGAAGCCGACGACTTGCATCTCTCAGATTTAATAAATGGCCGCACAGAAGGTAATATTTTAAATTCAAAAAGTGTTGCTTAGCGCATATGAACAAGTTTTCAGCGCACAGGATAAAAACACGAGCGAGTTTACTCAAAAATTAAATCCTTGGAACATTCGTTCGCCATAAGGCGGGCACCCTTCAGGACGCCCTCATAGTACATCTCGGGCCTGCGGTGCTCCTTCCCCTCCGGTGGTCCTTCCGTCACCAGCTTCTCAGCATCCAGCTTGCCCCAGTGCACTTTGGCACGGGCAAGGGCCCTACGGGCACCTTCGATGCATACGGAGCGCTTGATGACTTCAAGCCACGGACAGGCATCCGCCAGCCGCCTCACCAGCCCAAAGTAGCTCTCAGGCAGGACCTCCCCAGGCCACAGCCGGCCTATAAGGCCCTTCATGGCCTATTCGGCTACCTTATGGAGCTCGACCAGCTGCTTCAGCTGGTCACTCAAGGGCACCGGGTGTCCGGCCTCAGCATACTGCGACCAGAACACCTTCTCCGTCGAGCTCCCTTCTTCGGCTCGATAGAATGCGGCGGCGGCGGACACACTGTGGGGCAGATCTGCGAATGCTCCTGGAGAGCTCTGGATTCGGGTAACGTAATTCACTTTCACATGCTTGCTTTGCATAAAGAATGCCTTACCCGTCGCTATCTTTTTCATTGCCTCAATCTCCTGGAGGGCTTTTTGGGCTTCGGCCTTGGCAGATTTGGCGCTTTCAAGTGCCGAGGCAAGCTCGGACTCTCGCGTCTTTGAGTCAAGCTCTAAACTCTCATGTTTCTTCACGAGAGCATTGAGCTCTTGCCGCACCTCCGCCACCCGCGCCTCTTGTTTCTCTCGCTCAGTGCGCTCCATGGCCGCATTATCTTCGGCCTTGGACAGCGCTTCCTTCAGGGTCGCCACCTCGGTTGTGGCCCCTGTAACATTCACGTTGGTCCTGTCACTATTTGCAACCAGGTATTTTTATATATACTTACATAAGGCACTACCTACCTTCCTTGCCCTCGAGCTGCTTCTTGGCAAGGCCGAGCTTGTTCTCGAACCGCTCGAGGCTCTGCTTCAATGCATCGACCTCCGCAGTTAGTGCGGCAGAGGTCAGCAGCGCAGCCTGCATTCCCATATTGACATATTTATGTTAGACTCTGGTGTATATCTTTTTAGATCCTCAGTCCGGCTTTTCTTTCCGAACGCCAAACTGAGCATCAGGGCTACTGTCTATGCGGTAAAATTTTTACATGTTTTAAATACATACCTCAAAGCCTGTTAGAAGGCTGGCACAGGCTTCTGTCAGCCCGCTTTTGGCGGACTGAACCTTCTGGATCACCGCACTCATAACAGTGCGGTGCCCCTCATCGATGGAGGCGCCGTTAAGCACCTCCAGCAAATTGTCCGGCGCCTCCGGTTGGACGGAGGCCACCGGCATCGTAGGCTTGCCCTTCTTACAAAGGGGCCGCCTGCCGGACTCCGGAACCACTGAAGGTTCCGGTGCAGCGTCCGGCCCAGGACCGGACTTAGAGCCCTTTGGGCTTTTTCCCCCTTTGCGCCTGGACTCCGGGAGGTCGCCTTGTGGCGCCTCCGGGGCTACCTCCTCCTGGCCCGTCCCCTTTTGGGACTCCACCTCGGCATCATCCATGGGGCGAGGGGAGGTAGCGGGCGGGAGTGAAAGACTATTCATATCTGATGAATCCAGGGATCCGCTCGATGAAGCGTCGAGCTGGGCCCTGGGCGGACTGCATAATTATATTCGGTGTCAGAAGGTACTGTGCAAATAAAGGAACGCCATGAGTTATTCTGGTATCCGGATACTTACGATGTTGCCAGGGGCTTGGCCCTGGTTGGCCACTCCTCTCCGCCGTCTTCAGCGTCGGAGGCGTAGTCCGGAAGAAGGGTCTTCCCCTTCTTGGACCCTCTGGCCTCTCAGTTGGGGCGGCCTTCCTTTTCTTTCCTCCCCCCGTTGGAGGGGGAGAGGCTTCTTCTTCCTCCTCCTCGTCTTCAGAGGAGGAGTGCGCTTCGGGGTCGTCGGGCGATGAGTCCGACACCATCAGGCGCCGGGAGCTCCTTCGAGTTCCCGTGGCCTTCTTCTTGGCCTTCTTCTCCGGCACCACGTGAGGTGCCGGAACCAACAGCTTTGCCAAGCGGGCGTCTGCTGGGCCTTCGGGCAAAGGAGCCGGACAGTCGATCTGTCCGGACTTCTTCTGCCAGTCTTGTTAAAGGAATGGGAGCTTAGATCCCGCATAGAGTCAAACTATGAGAAACAAGTACCCTGTAATGGGTAAACTAAGCTTACCGCGCTGGCTTGGCACTTCACGCAGAATCCGCGATCCTCGATAGTGGGAGGGTGAACCTCGGAGCTCTTGAAAAGCACCTTCCAAGCATCTTCGTGCGTTGTGTCGAAGAGCCTGGACAGAGTTTGGTGCTGGGCCGGGTCGAATTCCCACAGATTAAAAGCCTGCCATTGACACAGGAGGATCCGGCGGAAGAGCATGACCTGGACCATGTTGACGAGTTTAACCTTCTTGTCCATCAGATTCTGGATGCAGGTTTGGAGTCCGATCGCCTCTTCCGGATTACCCCACGACAGGCCCGTCTCTTTCCATGAGGTGAGCCGTGTGGGGATGCCAGATCGGAACTCGGGGGCCGCTGCCAATTCAGGGTCATGTGGCTCGGAGATGTAGAACCACCCCAATTGCCACCCTTTGATGGTTTCCACAAAGGAGCCCTCGAGCCATGTGACGTTGGCCATCTTGCCCACCATGGCGCCTCCGCACTCTGCTTGTCGGCCGCCCATAACCTTCGACTTGACATTGAAGGTCTTCAGCCATAAGCCGAAGTGGGGCTGGATGCGGAGGAAGACCTCGCACACGACGATAAACGCCGAGATGTTGAGGATGAAGTTCGGGGCCAGATCATGGAAATCCAGGCCGTAGTAGAACTTGAGCCCCCGGACAAATGGGTGAAGAGGAAAGCCCAGTCCGCAGAGGAAATGGGGGAGAAACACGACCCTCTCATGGGGCCTGGGGGTGGGGATGAGCTGCCCCTCATCTGGGAGCCGGTGCGCGATGTCATTGGACAAGTATCCGGCTTTCCTCAGCTTTTTGATTTGCCCCTCCGTGACGGAGGAGGCCATCCACCTGCCTCCCGCTCGGGACATGGTTGGAGAAGGTCGAGGTGGGGAGTGCGGACTTGGGCGCTAGAGCTCGAGTGCACAGGAATGGATAAGCGAAGGAGGAGGAAGGCGTAGATGGAAAGGGTGGATTCTTATCCCCTTATATGGGCGGCCGAAACTATGTGCCCCCACCAGCCTAGTAAAACTCGCTTATCTCCCAAGCGCCATGATTAATGGCGCGGTTGGGTTACACACGCCCGTATTGATGAGAATCCCGGAATAAGGGGACACGATCTCTGCTTTGACAAGACGTGCCAAGGAAACCGCCTCGCTAAACGCGCTGAGGTGGGACAGTAAAACGATTCGAATAAAGGCTTGGTTGTGGCATGATGTCACGCTACGGAATACGTCAGCAGATTAGATTTGTGCAAATACTATTCTTTCTACGGTGGTATGTGGAAATTATTTTGCAGAGCAGGACACTATCCTTGTGTTCAACATCTTCTATCAAGTATTCGGAGGAGGAACCCGCCTTGCAGTGCCGAAGACAATTTGTGCGCCGGACTCGTCGTCATTGAAGCCTGGTTCAGGGGCTACTGAGGGAGTCCTGGATTAGGGGGTGTCCGGATGGCCGGACTATGACCTTTGGCCGGACTCCCGGACTATGAAGATACAAGATTGAAGACTTCGTCCCGTGTCCGGATGGGACTTTCCTTGGCATGGAAGGCAAGCTTGGCAATACGATATGTAGATCTCCTCCCATTGTAACCGACTCTGTGTAACCCTAGCCCTCTTCGGTGTCTATATAAACCGGAGGGTTTTAGTCCGTAGGACGAACAACAATCATACCATAGGCTAGCTTCTAGGGTTTAGCCTCTCTGATCTCATGGTAGATCTACTCTTGTACTACCCATATCATCAATATTAATCAAGCAGGAGTAGGGTTTTACCTCCATCGAGAGGGCCCGAACCTGGGTAAAAACATCGTGTCCCTTGTCTCCTGTTACCATCCGCCTAGACGCACAGTTCGGGACCCCCTACCCGAGATCCGCCGGTTTTGACACCGACACCCGATGACACGCAGAGCACAGCAGAGGAGCCGCTTCCCACCACAAGACGCCCCCGCCGCCGCCGCGTAATCTAAATTTGCCATGAAAAATGTTCGAATTGCCATGCTTAAAATCCGAACATTTATCATTTCCGTTTATTTTATATCAATCGTTGTATAATTTAAAGTCGGAGTCAGACTGAACGAAATCTATGGTTTGATCAATTGAATGTTCTGCTAGAGCCGTATCAAATTAAATATAAAACGTCATCAAGCCACATGTATTCCTTGTCATCCAACGACCTAGACTGCTTCAATGTTGAGCGCTCAACATGTTTAGCGTGCAGTTAATTTCATGCCAAAAATAGTGCTAATCACATAATAACACGCAAATAATATCCTACTTAATATCCGCATGCACTTAATATACTTCCAAATTAACGTGCATTGCACGTACACATTGACTAGTGCTGCTAGTACATAAAACGGGTGCCGTAACTTGTGAACGCGTCCAGATATGGTCAACGGCAACATCACCCACGAGTTCTTCGTGTTTGCCCATGCGTCTAAACGCATAAGGGGAGGAGAGAGAGAGAGCACACATGGAACCCACCAGTAAGTGAAGGCGAATAGTACTAAAAATAATATTACATGTTATCCATTAAATAGGCTGTGGTAATATAAAAACCTTATGTGAACAAAGGGGGGGTACAACAAACATTTTTGTTCTACGTATGTTGCCTATTGACGTGCGGCTTGAAGGCCCTGGTCGCATGTTCGATCCTCGTCCTTTATTTTTTAATTTGTATATGGATCCAAATTTGTTTCATGACATGTGGGCCCCTCGGTGTGTAGTTTGTAGCACTTTAATTTGTGGGTCGAAATTTGTTCCATTCCAAGTGGACTATCGGTGTGTAGTTTTGTAGCTTATTTATAATAATTAAAGAGAACAACAGAGTTTTTTGCAATAATACCATGGTGCAATGTTGAAGGCGAGAAAGGACGTGCGAGAGAGCGATGACTGAGCCAGAGGGAAATCAACTAGGGGAGTTGCGGGGGTTGCAATGGTGTTTGGAGTAGTTGTGGGTCGAATGCTACAAAAATATAATCTAAACCGACCGGAATAAATGCGTACACAAAATAATTCAAGGTTGGAGTGTCCCTCACAATGTAAATAGCTCCGGCTTTGCGAGGGATGGAGAGGTAGCTTCAATGTGTGGAAGATACGGTGTGAGAAAGCGAGGTCAATCAAGAGACATATAGTTAGAGAGACAAAGTGAGTGTGGTCTGACATTCATTGAACAAATATATGTGCTCTAGAGAGATATTGTCCGATTGAGCTTTTGGCAAGGGTGAGGGCTATAAGATAGAGCTTGAGAGATGATCCACTCACAGACGTGTATATATATTTTGTGCGTGGGAGGAAGCAAGGTCAATCGATCACATAGGGTCGTCGTGCAATCGAAAGAGTGAGACGGGTTGGAGAGAGTGACCTAGATAGACAATGTGCGTGAGAGAGTATACAATGTGAATAGGTTGAATTGGGCTCAAACATGGTGATATATCGTTTTTGTCCGAGAAAGAGCGAGGTCAATCGAGACATACAGAGAGAGAGAGAGAGAGAGAGAGAGAGAGAGAGAGAGAGTGAGCGTGGCCCGCCATGAGGTCAAAAGAGTGGGAGAGGCTTGGATGGACTAACCTAGATAGACAATCTGCGTGAGAGAGTATAGAGTATGTCGATCGAGGCCCGGACAGGGAGATATATCATTTGTGTGTGAAAGAAAACAAGGTTAAACGAGACTTGAATAAAGAAAGCGAGATTGAGCGAGTGTGGCCCGTCGTGCGGAAGAAAGAGTGAGATAGTCTCGAGGGAGTGAACTAGATAGACAACGTGCGTGCGTGCGCACGAGAGGTTGGGGGCTAGATAGGCAATGCATGTATTTAGCGCGAGAGGGTGAGAGAGAGAGGGAGAGAGAGAGAGAGAGAGAGAGAGAGAGAGCTCGGCATGGGGTGCAATGGTGGGTGTGTGAGGTAAATACATTTGGTAACAGAGTGGAAAAGGGGGTTGTGTAGTTGAGAGACTTAGAGATCGAAACATGGAGAGAAAGAATGAACGTGTGTTGGAAACCGATATCTTCCTAAGGTGGTTAGGAGAGGAAGATTGACCGATACA
>NC_041387.1:107209174-107209853 GCF_002162155.2 Triticum dicoccoides | reverse complement strand
GCTAAAAACAACATTTGAATGTACATAGTACGAGACTTAATATCGATGTTTCAATTCGGTGTACATTGTAAGATTTGAACTAAGGACCATGCATACAGGTAATTATTTCGAATTCATGCCATAAAAGTTGACATTGACTCAATTTGTTGTGCTATTTTGTAGGTCATATGTTTGAATCCATCCAAAAGTTTTCTCACTACCATGGTGTTCATCATATACATATGAATTTGTATTAAAAAAGTAGCGTGGATACAATGAAATGCGAAATCCACGTTAGAATTGGAGATCGCTACGTGACACACACTCTAATTCAAATAACTAATTATGTGACACACACTCTAATCCACGTTAGCGTGGAACCGTGGATACCGTTTCGATTTTTTTTTCAAATAACTCCTCATTAATTAATTTATAGTACTCTCTCTGTTCACTTTTATAAGACCTTGAAGACATTTCAGACAATGTGCAAAACAATTCATTTTAAGTTGTCTGAAACGACTTACAAAAGTGAACGGAGGGAGTATCTCATTTTGAATGACTAATTATTGCAAGGAAAACACGGGCATGGTAATACATGCAGATTCGTTTGCAAATGAAAGAAGATTCGTATGCATTCTCAAATGTAGGCGCACCAGGCAGACCAGGGTCGTGTCGGGGTGGTCGCATGTGTCAGACGGAC
>NC_041387.1:107173801-107208906 GCF_002162155.2 Triticum dicoccoides | reverse complement strand
AGGACGACGACAAAATAAGTTCGCGCTTCCATGTTTAGGATTGAAATATCTGGCAGCCGCAATTCCAGCCCTGCAAAATCCCCCTTCTCCACCGTCCCCTTCCGCGCCCAGATTGCTCAAATCCCTAATTCGCCGCCAACCCAAGAAAAGTTCGAATCGCCCTTCGTCTCGTCTCTTTCCCCACCTCTGTGTCGGACGACAACGACGAAGACGACGGTCGCGCTTCACCACCGCACCGGAGCTACCTCATCTACGCCCTCGTCCACCGCACCGGGTGGTCCACCGACAACATCGGCCGTCGCAACCGACATGCCTCATAGACACCGACTTCCACCACATCAGGTGCGCTTCACCGATGCTGTCTCCCAGCTCACCAGGGCTACTTCACCGAGCACATCGTCGCACCTCCGCCCCCCGAGGCCGTTGGGGCTTCACCAACGGTCTCGCCCACTGCGTCGTAGCGCTCCGTTGCCACTCAAGATATGCATCCGTGCGTGGCCAGCCAACGCCAGCACATCACCCTCAACGGCTCTAAAGTAACCCGCACTCTAGCTAGGCGAGCATGCCCAAACGCCGGCCCGAACTAGGTATCCACACATCACTCCCTTGTGCATTGTTCCGACGTTGTTTGGATATCCTTTCACTGCTCTCTTATCTTACACACCTATGCAATTCTGACTTTAACTCTTATTTCTTCTCGAGATATCATCTGAAACAAGCAAATCCATTTTTTAGCGAAGCATGACAGCTCTACGGGATCTGGTACACATCCTGCACACCCGTATAACCTTGTAAGTATCTGTCCTCCGGTACAACATCAAGGTCGATTCCTCTTATTTGATTAACCATTCGCCGTGTCAAAAATGCAGAGGGGGGTGCAAGGAGCACAAGGCCTGCACATGCAAGCAAGTGGTAACATGGACTTGTACATGGAACATCCCAAGCGCAAGCAGAGCTGCAGTGAGCCTGTACAACGAGCTAGCATAAGTCCCTGCATTTCATTTAATTCGTACTGGCATTCATGTATGATTTGTGTGCAGTGGCAGATCCACGAATTCAAGTTACCAGGGGCGAAGGCACTTGCATTCCGGAAATCAACATAACTTGAGAAATGCGAAGCTACATGCACTTTGAAAACCAACTAATGATCCAAAGTAGTTCAGATTATAAACACTAAATGATGCAAGCACCAAAAAACACAAAATGCAACATGGTGTACAAGGACTACAAACATGGTTTGTACCTGCTTGAATTATTTGTTCTCTGACTGAAAATATTGAAGTGTAATTGCACCTATAACCAGTGCGCAAACTGCATATCAATATATCCATCCTGCACAAGTATGCCAATAGTTTCAAACAACAGATTAGAAAAGTATTTATGCTATGTTGTCATGATACGGGGACTTTCTGGTAGATGGCTCGACGTTTCCTCAAGCTATGAAAATGCACTATAATTTGCTTGTCATCAATGCCTGCAAATCTCTGTCTCTCTCAACATAGCAGATCATCATTAGACACTAAATCCTTCAATGAGCTTGCAAAATGCTTGCATTAGATCCCTCATTAGACACTATATGTTCATCACCAGGAGCATGTAAAATGTTTGCACCAAATCCTTCATTAGCAGTCTGTTCATTAGACACTTCAGGCTCAAGAACAACATGAGCTTGTATGTTTGCACCGGAGACTTGATTAGATACATCAGATTCAGTCAGTTCAATATTGATTAGGGGAGTTATAAAATAAGTAGAAATTGGTTTCATTTTCTCATAGATTCCCTACATACAAGCAATTTTACAACACCGTCAGGTTTAACTATTGGCCAGAAATTGAAGAGTTGAATTAGATATAATCAGGGATGTGATGTACCTGCTCATTGTGCATGCTACTCTTGCAAGATGCGACTGTCCGTTTGCGCAAGCTCGATGCCATGCCCGTGTCGCCGCCGCTGCCTCCCACGCAGGCTACACCCAGGGTTGGATCTTCATCTTCTTGTCCTTTTGTTCGCTTGAAGCCCGGCGATCGCCCTCCAACGAGGGCGTGAGGAAGTGTTGTGTCGGTCTGTCCAGCGGCAGGTAGGTTAGGAGCGAACCAGACTGGAGGCTGGAGCGAATGAATTGGGATTTTTCCTGTTGTAGATCGATATGGGAGGCGCTCGTTTGGGTCGCGAGCCTGCTATAGGGCCTGCCTTGCACTTATGTTATTGGCCCATCCAAATTGAAACATTTTTCTTCATTTTTTTACATTGCCTGCTCGTGCGTTGGGACAAACAAAACTAGCCTGGGCCAACCTGGACGACTCAAACTAGGTGCACACTTTCCAGCCACCTGAGGCGGCCGCCCATACCAGCCCCTATGGTGGCGTCGCCCATTTTTGCGTGTATGATTGGGTAGTGAAAAATATTCCAGTGGCGCTTTTGATTTACCCACAGAATGGTTGAATTGCTTGTTTCTATGAACTGAGTTCTCCAATAATGTGAAGGATGCCAGTCTTTTCATCCTATTGTAGATTGCTTAGATCTTGATATGCCAAAAGTAATCGCATGAAATATACGGTAAAAGCCAGTGTGATGTGTGTGGCTACAACTAGTCTGACTACACGTCCTCATATAACATATCAAGGACGCACCATCTTACCAGATTAACCATTTGACTTACCAATGCAGTGCGGGAAGAAAGAAGTATTGGGACTGCGTATCCAAGCAATTGATGCCATGGACTCCTTCGTACAACCTTGTAAGCAAAAAAGAAGTTGTAGTGTGCATGTACAAAGAACAAGCGTAAGTTCGGTTACCTGCTTCTGGAATTTTAGTTAGCCACTTATTGCAAAATTGTTCAATTACGTTGCTTGGCTTAATTTAGTTTGCTACTGATTACATAATGCCACAGCCTATTAATCCTATTATAGACTGCGCCTATCTATGTGTTTGATACTTACTGTTAAGAATTACCTGTTTGCCTTAACTTAAATAGCTACTTGTTTGTTTAAGTGCTTTGTTGCTGCAACAGCGGGTTACAATGATGTTAATAACTACTTTTCAGCATCCAATTGAAACTCTTTAATTCCTTGTTTTTTTAACTGGTTTGTTGTTATAACTCCCAGTTGAGATGTTTTGCTAACTTCAACTTTTCTAAATCCAATCGGAACTTTAATGGCAAAATAGGTTAGCCCAATATCAAAGAGCGAGGTCCCCATGGACGTTGCATCATCCCACAGCAGTGGCACCGGCCCAATCGTGCATTATGAATTGCCAACTGCTGATGCTCTAGAGGCTAAACTAGTGGTAGAAAGATATTTTGCTTCTGCACTTAGAGATGAAGTTGACATGCTGAGGAAGCAGACATCACAATCACAAGCAGTACTCAAGACAACCATTAAATATTTGGTGGATTTTAAAACGAAGCAAGCTGAGACTGACCACATTGTTAAGGTCCTGAAGGAAAAAAGGAAATTAAATTCCCACTTGGTAAATCATAGGTGAAATGTTCTTTCCATTATTGAATAACCTTTGTGTTGTTTGTTCATGTAATCAATCAAACCATTTGTTTTAGAGATCATGTAATAATTGTTTTTTGTTTTTGTTTTTTGGTTTGTAATTTTATTTGAGCACAAGTCTGTATTAATTGATAAGACTCGGAGACATTTCATTTGGATTGTTGTGCCAGACCTACAAATATGTCAATCAGGCTGAATGTGCATTCAGCAATAATAGTAGTATAGATGGACCAAAAGTGGCACGCATCGGAAAGGGCTAAGATGCTGGCTAAAAAAAGGATGCTGTTGTAGCAAAAAAAAGTACATCGGCATGGCTTATGTATGTTAGTTGATATTATTGATCCATATACTCTATAAGTGTTTATATGTTTGTTAGTTATGTACATTCTTGGTTGATTGACTCGGTATTTGAATCTTGATATATCGCTTGTGTACATATCTAAATGGGAGTACACATCATGTTGCGTGTGACATTTGAGTTGGACATGAAGTGTTCCAAATATTCGAATTCGCCTTCAACTGGATTCTAGCTTCTGAATTTGAGTATCGGCACTTGTAAACCATATTCATATATGACAGTGGAATACATCTTTGTCGTCCTTTTGAAGATATGTAAAAACACATAGAATGATTTATAGAGATTCATATAGGAATACAAAATGGATTCGAATTTAGTTGCCAGGGTAAACGTGGATGCTTATTGTCCCAGTATTCCAAAGAAGCGGCAAAATGTCCACTCCCACGTCGGCTGCCCGAAGCCAAGTGTTTGGGAGATGAAAATTAATGTCTACCCATTACATGAACAATCCATTGGCCCGATTTTCACTGCTCTAAATAGGGGTAGGTTAGTAACTTCAATTAGACATGACACGACCGCCTCTGAGCCCATTCCGACACGGTGGGCATCAAACATGGGCAGGAAAACACATTTGATTCAAGATTGTCCAAAAGACCTCTGTTTCTCCCTCCATTCCCCATTCATACATGGTGGGCGGAAAAACAAACTCGACTCAGCCGAAATCAATGTAGGCAAATATTTTCCATAGGGGCAGGTTTATAACTTCACTCAGACGTGACACAACCGCCCTACCTGTCAGCCCCGTTCATACATCGTGGGCGCCAACCACCCTCTCCTCGCCCGAAATCGCTCTGGGCAAATATTGGCGAGATGCGACATTACCGTCCTATCCCCAACCGGCGAGATATCCAAATTTTAAACGGGGCCTAAGTTCATAACTTTCCCATATTTCAGACAGGCACGTCCCAAAAACATGGTTCCCCGTACCTATCCCTCCATTTTCCCACTCATACATCGTCCGTGCTAGAACACCATCCCTACACCAGCCTCCGTCTGCCACCCCAACCATCGCCACCGTCCTCCACCACATCCATCGCCGCCGTCCTCCACCATGCCGGAGCGCCTACCAAGACCGCGTCATCCACTGCTAGAGATGGACGTTTCTCATCCACGGCGACAGACCAATAGCCTTGCATCACGTCCTCTCGCTTCATCAGTGTCGTCGTCCTCTTTGCCGGGGCCGCTCACACGACCTTCTCTTCCACCACAACGAGACTTATCCCCCGATGCACCCGTCTACCGTCGTAGATCTGCTTCAACGCCACCGACATCCATCGCACCCCCGATGCCTACACGGCACCTCAAGAGAGGTGGTACTTCATATCTCCTCAACTTTTTGATCTCAACCTGAAAATAGATCTTAACTTGGTTACTATACTTTCTTTTCAGCTCTTAGAGTTTAGTTCTTAGTTCGAAGCAAACAATGGATGCTAAATATCATTTCTCCGGTTTGTAGCTTCAAATCTGCCATGGTGCAGTCATAATACTGTTTAATTAATCATGCTTAGGGTTTAATTGATCATGTTGGTTCCGTGGTGGTTTCTTTAATATAGATCGGAGGGGAAACCCTCTTTTGCTAAAAAAAATTATGCTTACACTTTCCCCCTTTTATGATCACTATACGATCAGAATACGTGCTTCTGTCATAATAACACTGCTCCACCCATCAAGCTAAACAAGCTTAGTTTTTTCAAATACAAATATGATATTATTAAAACAGAGTCGTTTAATTGGTCAGCTAAATGTTCTTAAATTAGTTTCGAAAATGCATGTTTGCCGCTCGGGTGTGTATCTCTACAGGGTGCCCATGGTGGGTCGGCCCACCCTGGGATTTTGGGTCGTCCCAGGCCCCGATTCCCCTCTGTTCTGCTGCGTGCTTCCGATCTCTACTCGCCGCCAGCCGCCTGCCTCGCCGGAGACTTGCCGTCCCCGGATGGCATGACTCTAGGAGGAGACGCCGGACTAACAGGAGGTCAGGAGTCGCTCGCCCAACAGCGTCACCGCTGCCCGGGCGCGCAGCCGAGCCTACCTTCCCAGTCCGTTCAGGGCTCAGGTGTGCAGCACCCACCAAGCCAACCCGATTTATCCTGAGATACGTCCTCAACACTCAGCAGCCACTCCTCATCACCCATTTTCTAATTGATTCATTACTCATTAGGCGGGACTGTCATTAGGGTTTGTTGTGTGCTTAGTGCTACCTACACTTAATGGTTTAGATGTATTTCAGTAATCTTTAGTACATCTAAAGTTCACAGGGTTTTCAAAATTCCGGCCCTCGGAACAAACACTAGTCATTTTGGATTGTTGGTCATAGTGACATTGACCCAGATTACTACTGCAAGCTAGGTTTGTTGACAATTTTACTTGTCTTTCTTACTCATTTGATATAATATCCAATTATTCATGTCGATTAGTTGCAAACAGTAAGTGCTAGACAAACTTCTTCATCCAGATTTTGGACGGTCTCTTACTGCAGTTACAATTATGCATACTTGTGCTAGTAAGCTCACAAGTAAATGATTGATTCACTACATCTATGCTTGCCTTGTCATATTTGTTGTCAATATTCTCTTAGGGTGGACCACCATGTTTCTAAATACTGGAACCGTAGACATGAGTGAATAGTATTTCTCTATGTGATCTCTTCCATCATGTGTGGGCAACGAACACTGCATTGTATATAAAGAAAGTGTCATTTCCATCTTTTACATAGGTTTCGATCTTTTACATGGAATACAATCTGCCTACTTGCTTTGTGTCGCACTACCAACACTCCACCCTTGAAGCTAAACATTATGCCACTCATAATTCCTTAGTTTATTTGTTCAAATACGAATTTCATATGATTCTAATGTTCCTACTTCCGTTTTGAAATGTGTGTTTGTCTGTTATAGAGACATACGGGGTTTGTATTTCTGTGTGTGGTCTGGTCAGCACGATTGGGGGGTGAACTTTGCATATGCAAGGGTTTATAGGGAGACACTCTTCGAGTTGAATCCACAATGCATTCCATAGATAATTTGACTACTTTTTATGTTTTCATGAATCTCAGATTCTGAACAGCATCATAATGATTATGAGCTTGCGCGCATGAAAAGAATAAAGTAGAACAATGCCATGGCTGTCAAACTTGGCATTAAGGGACTGAAATCAAGTCTGGATGCAATGCAATGCAAACGCTCTCCACCTACAGATTCATGCTCAGAATATGATCCTAACAGTGATTCTGAGCTAGAGGGAGACCTAAGTCAATGTAGCTCCCTAGTTGAGGAGACAGAGGAAGATGCCCTATCTTATTCACCCATCAAGGTGCTTGCTCTGACTTTCCAAGGTTACATTGGTCGCACATATCTTGCAACTGATGCTTTGCATTGCTTCTACTTTGTTGAACTGTCATTAGCTTAGTTTACACATCGTGTATGTGAATACGCCCTGCCTATCCATTTTTAGTACATATTCCATCTGTCATCATACCATATTTATCCATTCAAATGCTGGTCTTGTGTATTAGACGTTCAAAAGGAAGAGGGTGATTGCTGATCGTGGAGGAGCACAAGCAAAGTATTTGGAAAAGGTAGTGGCACCTGATAAATCAAATAGCCTATTAGGTGTAGTTGCAATATCACCTGACCCACAAAACACCCCAACTCTAGCAGACTCTAGCCCTACTACACTGGTCATTTCTGATGCCCCAACTCAGCAGACCCCAACTGCAGCAAACAGTATGATTATGGCAGTTGACATAGCACCGGCTCTACAACGCAAAACCCCCATTCCAGCAAAGAGTACACCAAATCCAGTTGCCAAATCCCTTTTCGAACTAGAGAGAGCCCCAATTGCAGCAAATAGGACCCCTGTTCCATTTCTTCCCATTTTAGAAGACGAAGCTTATGTTGTTGTCAGGAACTTTGTGCGCATATTTTCTTCATGGAAAGATTATACCGTAGACACAGAACAATTTCCAGTCTTCCTCCACAACTTACGCGTAAGTAATGTACTAATGTTATTCATGGTCATTACTGCATATGTTTCTGCTGATAGAAGACACAAGATTTCATTCTTTTAAATAGGCGAGGAGCAAACTGGATTGTGAAGACGAGCAAGGGTTGGTTGCGCTTTTCAAGCACTCGTTGATAAAGTATCGTTCCTACCTAAGGCAAGCGCACTTCGATGGCAAGCCTCTGAATAAAATTTCTATAAAGTCTCCGGTGCTACGTTTATCCGACAGTGACTCGAATAATCTTGTTACACATTGGTCTCGGCTGCAGCGTAAGGTACTGTCTATGATATCACATCACAATTTGAACTACATTTCTGCATTTGCCTTAATGTCTCACTTGTACGAAAACTGTTAGCAGAAGAACATTCATTCTCAAGGGACCACAGAATCTCGCAACTATACTGCACACTACATTGCTCTTGTGAGTACCTCTTGCCCTATATGACCATACTTACTTTCATAGTTATTTGATTATGTAGCATCCCTGCACATGTTAGCCTCGTAATCGTCCATTTGGTGGACATTATAAGATCTGTATGGACTCTTACATAAATTTAGAATCAACCCAATGCTTTTGAAGAGGTTTAGCTCTGCAGTCCTCTTGTAAAGATTGAATGTGGTCTATCACTGTACTTACATTAACAACTACTCCCTCCGTCCCATAATATAAGAACATTTTGTACAATACACTAGTGTTCAAAACACTCTTGTATTATGGGAAGAGGGATTGGTTCATTGTGTCGCATTATGCATCTTATCTCCCTCGCCCACCATTTACTAAAAAAGATCAGATCCATATTTAATCTTACCAACAAGTAGAATACACAGACAATGCCAGTGCAGAAGTGTAGCCCATTGCTCTTGTCAGTACATTTTGTCTGTAATGCTTGTACTTCCAGGGATTGGTAGTTGATTATGTAGCATCAATCTGCATCTTATCTTCATTATCCTCTTATCCCTTCCAGTATTATCATATCTATAATTACTCTCTACAAAATGTAGAGTACAGGCAATGCTTATGAAGAAGATTATGTGCTGAAATTCTTGAGTTATCCTTCCCTTGACATGGAGAAGGGCATTATAAAGCCGGTGTTAACTGTTAATGTAAGTCAGTCCTTCTAAAGCCTTTATCCTCAATTGATGTTTAATGTGCTCATACTCCCTATCGTTTACTGCTGTTTAGTTTGTTGTTTCTACCAAAATGCATGTTCGCAAGAACCGTAAGTTCTAAGTTTTACTTGTAAAACCAAATTCCTTATTCATACCATGTACATTACTTAATACTCCCTATATGTATGCTTGTTTTTGTGGATCTATAATCCAGTGTGTGGTGAAGCAGCCCACATTTGCACCTTGTCATCTCCTATTTTATCTTACTGAAATGGCTGATGATATGAACAACATGCCATGCACATTAACCAAAATAGATACAATGATTTTCTTTGCCCTTCATCTATGTTTGTTATGTTGACATGGTAATCCAGTAGTGTGGTGAAGTTCCCCTCATTATGAACAATGCCAAATTATGCTATTGATATTTTAAACTTACTCTTTATTTTCTAATTTAAAATTGGATGGAATTGATAGCACAATTATCATCTTTGTTTATACACGTGCAAAACCTGTCATCTCTCTGCCTGATGGCATGCACAAGTCTGTTGAAGGCTGTGAGACAAACCCAACATATATTGCAGCAAAGAAGGCAAAACATCTTGAAGATAGTGAGACAACCCCAAAGTCTTGTCTGGATGCAGTGTTCAAGTTACTTGAGACTAGCAGTTAGACAAGCTCACAGAATTCATTGTCTGAATCAGTTCGACTTCTTCAGTCCCAAGTTCTAGCAGAAAGGCATTCTGCAACTCAACTTCGACTTGAAGTCCTATCTCTAAGAAAGATTGCGGAGAACACCAATGAGAACCTCATCGCTAAACAGCTACACCTGGAAGCTATGACCGACATGCTAGGCCGGTCTCGCAGCCTTGCTCAGCAGCTTGCGCAGCAGTTCCCCCATAAGGCTAACCTTTCTTGAACTGTCATGGAAGTGGTCTCGGTTTAGTATTATTTTGTTACGCTGCAATGGTGCCCTGTTTTTGTAATCTGGTTCTTCGTTGCGCTTTATGATCACTGGTGGCGAACTTTGATGCCCAGTGGATGTAATATACTCCCTCCATTCCCTTATACAAGGCCACTATCAAAAATACATTTTGCATCAATACAAGGCCACCAACAGTAATCGAGGCAAAAATTAATGATGTTTCCTCGTACTAGCAACTTTTTAATACTTACATGCATGTAGTCGTCATGACACTCCGCCACTTCCTTCCCAGTCATTCATTGCATGCTTGTGGTGTATTAATGATTCCGGTTAACGAAAAGAAAGTTGACTTGCAAAGGAGTCACTAAATTTTATCTTGGTACATGTAATATGAGTTTGTGGCCTTGTATAAGGGAATAGAGGGAGTACCTTAAATCATTTATTGTATAGTGTAGGTTTATTCTTAGTTACTATGTCGTAATTTCTTTATTGTATAGAGTAGGTTTGTTCTTAATTCCTACTAGTTACTGCCATCATTCGCTATCTGAAAAAAAATCAGATGTAGTTGACCGGGCCGAAACATTTGACTCTAACGGGCCTTGTTTTTAGCGGGCCACAATTGGGCCGGCTTGCGTCTTTCTTGGGCCCGAATGATTGGGACCTTCACACATTGCGCCAGGCCCACAACTTACACTAGCCTATATTTTAATTGGGCCTTTTGTCGACCCAGCACTTAGTTTGGTCCAGGTAGCGTTGGGCCATTAACAGGCTGAATATTGTACTGGCCTGTTACGGCCCAGATGAAACCACGAGCCTTTAGCAGGCCAAAATGCATGTTGGGCCTCAATTTTCACTAGTAGTCGACGGGCCTTCAGCAGGCTGAAATGTAGACCGGGCCTTTTTGGGCCCAGTTAGCTCACGGGTCGTTACCAGTCCGAAACATATCTCGGGCCTTAGTTGGCCCACTAATATCATGGGCCTTTAAGAGGACGAAAGCTTAGTACAGGCATCAACGAGCCGAATTACGCGACAGGCCTTTAACATGCCCAAAGTCACGTTGGGCTTAACTGTTGCCACCTTTAGCACGGGCCGTTAGTGGGCCCGATGTCCCATCGGACCATATATGGCCCATGGGCAGCACGGGCGATTCCCGGGCTGAAAGTCACACCGGGCTGAAATGGGCCCATGTCTACATCGGGCCTCTAACAGGCCGAAAGTCACTGGGCTGTAGTTGGGCCCAAATATTCAGCGAACAATTAACGGGCCAGATCTGACTTCAGGCCGTAAATGGGCCCAAATATTGGGTGAACAATTAACGGGCCAGATCTGGCTTCGGGCCATAAATGGGCCCAAATATTGGGCGAACAATTAATGGGCCAGATCTGGCTTCGGGCCGTAAATGGGCCTTTATTAAGCAGGCCATTATTGGGTTGGCCCACTTGTACCTGATTAAGTACTACGGCCCTTTGACTGGGCCGGCCTTTTTAACCTATATGGGCCTCTGTTGAGCCCAGCCACGTGTCGACGTATCATAGGCATGTATCCTCCAATGGACGGGCGACATCTGGCTCACTGACAAGCTGACAGGTGTTCCCTCTGGCCAATCAGAATTTTACATGTGGAAATTTCCCATTGGTCCGGGCTATTAACGGGTTATCGGATCCAAAACCTGACCCGATAGCTTAACGGTGTTCCGTTATGGTGGATGCCACGTGTTGGTCACCCTTGATGAAAGCAGTTCTGTGACGCGCGATTTATCGTCATGGAAGTGGACACTTCCGTGATGATAATTTTGGTAATGTCATGGAACACTTCTACGACAGCACAGGTATGACTATCTTGATTCTGTCATAAAATCATCATGGATGTACATGCATGACAAAAAATGCGACCTACTGCGACAAACACGTATCATCACAGAAGTGTATTTTTTTGTAGTGTTGGTGGAGCAGTTTGGTATTGAGGACTTCATCACTTTTCATATGGACTTTGACCCGGAGCTCGTGGCATAGTTCTTTGCCTCCGTCCACTTCCACACGGATGGGGAGCGATCTTTGTCTTGGATGACCAATGGGAAGAAGATGTCTGCCACTTGGAAGGAATTCATGACACTACTGAATGTCCGTGATGATGGACCTGATGTGCCCATTGGCACCCGCCCTCACGGCAATGCCGAGTCAGCCAATAAGGACAAGCTTTTGCCTTTTATGGTGGAGAAGAAGCATCCCAATGGCACTCACACTTGGGTGCTCAACCCCTTCCTCGATGTCATGCACCGAATCTTCCGCAACACTCTGTTTCCTCGCGTTGGTGACAAAGATAAGGTGCATTCTTACCTTGTGGATATGATGCTTCTGTGTGAGGAGGCGTGTCAGCATGCTGCTCAGCCCCTAGACATTTCTCACATCATGTGGAATGAGCTCAGGTTTGCGGTTTTCAATCACAAAGTTCCCATCTATGGTCCTTACATGCACCACCTGATCTCAAAGACTTGGGACAAGATGTTTCCAGAGGAAGACTTCTCTGCACCCAACTGGATTCGCCTATCAAGATGTGTCTGAAGAACAAGTGGGCCAACACCACCACCCCGGCTGAGGTTGAGGCTGCTAGGATGGATGTGGATGAGGACGAGGTTGAGGAGGAGGACGAGGTTGAGCACAGCTCTGCTGGATATGCTCCTCCATCTTCTGAGCCCTCGTGGGCTAAGAAGCTGAAGGCCAAGATGAAGACCCTGTTTTGTATGCAAGCCAAGGGGTAGTACAGGGCCCATGTTGCTTCAAAGGAGAGTCGCCAACGCGACAAGAGGATCTTGAGGACCTTTGGCGAGATTGTGGAGAGTGGGTCTGAGGTAAACATTACTCCAGAGGCTGACTGGATAGCCAAGCAGGGATACCAGTGGACCAAAACTGAGGAGGAGACCACTCCAGTTGCAGAGTCTGATGAGGAGCATGTGGAGTGACCTTTGCAGCGGGTGCTACCACCTATGTCGTAGGTGTCCTCTCTGCCCTTTTGGTGGCTCGATGCCAAAGGGGGGGAGTGTAGGATTTGCTTTAGTTCATGTCTTTGCTTTCGTTTAGTTGGAATTTCGTTTCTGTTGCTTTGGTTTGGTTTGAGACCTGTTATTCTATCATATGGTGTAAGACATATGCACTCAAGCTTAACTTATTGTCTATCATGCTTAGTGTTATTTATTTCGTGGCAAGGAATGCATCGTCTACAAAATATAGGGGGAGTATTGATCCTAGCATGTGTGTCGTGCAGTCCAAAGCATTCTATAGAGTGCACACATCTAGGGGGAGCCTGCCTATACTTTGTAGAAGTTGGGATAGCTTATATTCATTTGTGCTCTCTCTTGAGCAAATCCCGTATTGTCATCAATCCACCAAAAAGGGGGAGATTGTAAGGGCATATTTCTCCCGAAGAAGTTTTGGTGATTGATGACAATGCTTTTGCGGACTAACCGTGTGCTTTGAGCATTTCAGATATCCCCTGCGTTGGCACAAGACAGTTCGATGCCCCTCGGATCCTAGTGAAGACGATGTTTTTCTATGTTTCCTATTGATGGATTTGAGTCGTAGGAAAGCCGTACTATTAAGAGGGGGTCCGCTTCGGAAAGGTTAGGGTGGAATCATCACGTACATGTCCGTTCCTTTGCACCACCTTTCCCCTTGCCTCTTTGGAGCACCGATCTGTTATCAGTGTCTTTGCAAAATGAACGACTCCAAGTGGTAGTGTGTTGTGGCGTACGGTAGTACTGCTCGAGGGAGTAGTAGTAATGCAGAGGCTCACGATAGTACCGTCCGAGGATATGGTAGTACCGCACCCCCTTGCGGTAGTACCGCTCCAAGGTCGTGGTAGTACCGTGACTTCTGGCCCAGTACTGCTAGTCGCACGGAAGTAGGGGCGGATGTAATTTTTTACATCCGCACCCCATGCGGTAGTACCGCTCCATGGTTGCGGTAGTACCGTGTCGGGTTTTTGCATCGATCTAAACTCAGCGGAAGTAGTCACAGATGTATTTTTATTCATCTATGCCTTCCCAGCCCAGTCAAACCTTGTCTTGCGGTAGTACCGCAAGGGCGCACGGTAGTACCACTCCGGCGGTTCTACCGCTTGCAGCGTCAACAGAAAAGGGCCTCCTCTGGTGTCTGCTGATAACCCACAAGTATAGGGGATCAATTGTAGCCTCTTTCGATAAGAGTGTCGAACCCAACGCGGAGCTAAAGGTAGAACAAATATTCCCTCAAGTTTTGTCGACCACCAATACAACTCTACGCATGCTTAGCGTTTGCTTTACCTAGAACAAGTATGAAACTGGAAGTACTTTGTAGGTGTTGTTGGATAGAATTGCAAGATAATAAAGAGCATGTAAATAAAAAGTAGGGGCTGTTTAGATAAAGAAGCAATAAAGTAAATATAGCGAGTGTGGAAAAGTGGTGGTAGGAGTTGCGGAATTGTCCCTAAGCAATTGACTACTTACTAGACCGATAGCAAGTTTTATGTGGGAGAGGCCACTGCTAGCATGTCATCCCTGACTTGGAATTCTATGCACTTATGATTGGAACTATTAGCAAGCATCTGCAACTACTAACGTTCATTAAGGTAAAACCCAACCATAGCATTAAGATATATTGGTCCCCCTTCAATCCCGTATGCATCAATTTCTATGCTAGGTTGAAGCTTCTGTCACTCTTGCCCTCCAATACATAGTCCTATCAACATACAACTAACCCTATGGTGTGATCCACGCGCGTGCTCATATGATGGGCACCAAAGGACAGCAACATAACCACAAGCAAATTAAAATAATCATAGCAATTCACCAATTACCGAAAGGACAACGAAAATGTACTCAGACATCATAGGATGGCAACACATCATTGGATAATAATATGAAGCATAAAGCACCATGTTCAAGTAGAGGGTACGGCAGGTTGCGGGAGAGTGGAGCGCTGAATATAGATGGGGGAAGGTGATGGAGACGTTGGTGAAGATGACGGAGGTGTTGGTGTAGATCGCGGTGATGATGATGGCCCCCGGCGGTGTTCTGGCGCCACCGGGAGAGAGGGGGAGAGACCCCCCCCCTTCTTCTTCTTCTTCCTTGACCTTCTCCCTAGATGGGAGAAGGGTTTCCCCTCTGGTCCTTGGCTTCCATGGCATGGGAGGGGCGAGAGCCCCTCCGAGATTGGATCTGTCTCTCTATCTCTCTCTGTTTCTGCGTTCCTAGATTCTGCCCTTTCATCATTTCTTATATTCCCAGAGATTCGTAACTCTGGTTGGATTGAAACCTTCACCATGATTCGTTTCTGGATATTAGCTTTCTTGCGGCAAAAGAAGAGCAGCAACCGCCTTACGGGGTGTCCATGAGGGTTAGGGGCGCGCCCCCTGCCTCGTGGGCCCCTCGAGCATCGTCTCGCGTTGATTCTTCTTCCCAAAAATCATAAATATTCCAAAAATATTCTCCACCTGTTTTTATCCTGGTTGGACTCCGTTTGATATGGGTTTTCTGCGAAACATAAAAACATGCAACAAACAGGAACTGGCACTGGGCGCTGGATCAATATGTTAGTCCCAAAAATAGTATAAAAAGTTGCCAAAACTATATGAAAGTTGAATAATATTGGCATGGAACAACAAAAAATTATAGATATGACAGAGACGTATCATCTGCCGTGGGTGCGGTAGTACCTCACCGCCTTGCGGTAGTACCACAATGCCTTGTGGTAGTACCGCTTGTCTGGTGTGGTAGTACCGCATGTCGCGAGCTGGTTAAGTGGACAAAGGTTTGATTTGACCCTTGACTATAAAAGGGGGGTCTTCTTCTTCGAGTTGACTACCTCTTCCACCTCTAAGCTCCATTGATGCTCTAAGCTCTATTTTTCGCCCGATCTCTCTCCCCAGCCAATCAAACTTGTTGATTGTCTAGGGATTGGTTGAGAAGGCCTCAATCTACACTTCCACCAAGAGAAATTTGATTCTCCCCACTAATCCCTTGCGGATCTTGTTACTCTTGGGTGTTTGAGCACCCTAGACGGTTGAGGTCACCGCGGAGCCATAATCCATTATGGTGAATCTTCGTGGTGTCGTTGGGAGCCTCCAATTCAGTTGTGGAGATTGCCCCAACCTTGTTTGTAAAGGTTTTGTTGCCGCCTCTAAGGGCACCAATAGTAGAATCACGACATCTCGCATTGTGTGAGGGTGTGAGGAGAATACGGTGGCCCTAGTGTCTTCTTGGGGAGCTTTGTGCCTCCACACCGCTCCAACGGAGACGTACTTCCCCTCAAAAGGAAGGAACTTCGGTAACACATCCTCGTCTCCATCAGTTCCGCTTTTGGTTATCTCGCACCTTTACTTGTGCAAGCTATATTGTGTTATATCCCTTACTTGCTTGTGTGCTTATTGTTTTTGCATCATATAGGTTGCTCACCTAGCTTCATATCTAGACAACCCATTTTGATGCAAAGTTTAATTTGGTAAATAAAAGCTAAAAATTGTTAGTTGCCTATTCACCCCCACCCCTAGTCAACTATATCGATCCTTTCACTCTCTCTTTACAGTCTTTAGTACAACTGTGGTTCATCATTCTTTATTTGGTGCTTCTGTAGTTCTTCAATATATGTACCTGTGCATTGAATTATGCATTCGTGGTTGAACATATATTTGTAATAAACCTGGTTGGATATGAAATAAGTGATTGCCTACTTTCAAATTCAAAAATTTGATTTCTAAATTAGGATTAATTAGGGATTAATAAGGAATTAATTAGGGATTACACTGCACACGGTTTGCAAAAGCGAAACGTTTGCGATAGACGTGGAGATCGGACACGTTTCTAGGATCCACTACGTGTGCGCTCAATCTCCACCGCACACACGATCAGCGAGGAAAAACGTGTGCGATCAATCTCCGCTGCACACACGACCAGCCAAGAAAAAACATGTGCGATTAACAACATCATCGTACATAGTTCTTTCTTATTAAATGTTTGCGACAGTCACCTTATCACACACACTTTGAAATTATTGACTGTTTGTGATGTTATGCGCATTGCAAACATTTGGTACTTCTTGGATTAACTGTGTGAGATGTACATACTAACGGAAACGTGTTCCTTGGATGGACTGTGTGGAATGTACATACGAACGAAAACGAGCGGGGGCTGACTGTGTGGGATGTACTTACGACCGGAAATGATTTCACCTGTATAATTGTATTTTTTTAGCACTATTGTACGTATAACTGTATTTGCTCTCTCGCCGGTCACACACAACCTCATTTTGCCAAGCGTGTGTGCCAGGAGGGCATATCCCCGATGATTTCTGGGTCGTGTGGGAAGGACCCCCCTATCGCCCACACTCACTTGGCGACGGTTCCAAATGCCGTCACGGAAAGGGATTAAAAACCGTTTGTATAGCACCGACGCGTACCAGTGCCTGCACATGCCCATCGATAATGCTAGACACACCATGGGGATGGGGCTAGGCAGGGAGAACCTTATTCCATCTTCAAAGATCTGTTGCTTGATATGTCTCCAACATATCTATAATTTTTGATTGTTCCATGTTGTTATATTATCATTCTTGGATATTTTATAATCATTTTATAACCATTTTATATCATTTTTTGGTACTAACCTATTGACACAGTGCCAAGTGTCAGTTGTTGTTTTATGCTTGTTTTTTACATCACAAGAAATCAATACCAAACGGAGTCCAAACACAGTGAAACTTTTTGTGGATTTTTTCTGGACCAGAAGACATAAGTTGGTCCGAAGAAGTACCAGAAGGGTGCTCCGAGGGGAGCACAACCCACCAGGGCGTGCCTGGGGGCCTAGGCACGCCCAGGTGGGTTGTGCCCACCTCGGTGGCCTCCCGCACCGCCTCTTTGCTCTATAAAAACCCAATATTCCAGAAACCCTAGAGAGTCGACAAAAATCAATTCCAGCCGCCACAAGTTCCAGAAACACCGGATCCAATCTAGGCACCATCACGGAGGGGTTCATCATGTCCATTGGTGCCTCTCCGATAATGAGTGAGTAGTTCTTTGTAGACCTACGGGTCCATAGTTAGTAGCTAGATGGCTTCCTCTCTCTCTCTCTCTCTCTCTCTCTCTCTCTTGATTCTTAATACAGTGGTCTCTTCGAGATCATATGATGTAAGTCTTTTTGTGGCATGTTTGTTGGGATCCGATGAACTTTGAGTTTATGATCAGATCTATGTTTTTATCCATGAAAGTTATTTGAGTCCTCTTTGATCTCTTATATGCACGATTGCTTATAGCATTGTATTTCTTCTCCGATATTTGGGTTTTGTTTGCCCGACTTGATCTATTTATCTTGTAATGGGAAGAGGTGCTTTGTGATGGGTTCAATCTTACGGTGCTTGATCCCAATGACAGAAGGGGAACCGACATGTATGTATCGTTGCTATTAAAGATAACAAGATGGGGTCTATTTCTACATAAATAGATCTTGTCTACATCATGTCATCGTTCTTATTGCATTACTCCATTTTTCCATGAACTTAATACACTAGATGCATGCTGGATAGCGCTCGATGTGTGGAGTAATAGTAGTAGATGCAGGCAGGAGTCGGTCTACTAATCTTGGACGTGATGCCTATATAGTGATCATTGCATGGATATCATCATGAGTATTTGAAGTTCTATCAATTACCCAACAGTAATTTATTATTCCACCGTTTGCTATTTTTCTTGAGAGAAGCCACTAGTGAAACCTACGGCCCCCGGGTCTCTTCTTTAATATATTTGCCTTTGCGATCTATTTTATTTGCTTTTACTTTTAGTTCAATTAAACCAAAAATACAAAAATACTTTGCTGCACTTTATTTTATTCGTGTTCCATTTATCCAATCTATTACAACTTTATCCCGTCTTCGTGCCAATTTATGGTACCGTTGCCCGAAAGGGATTGACAACCCCTTTAACACGTCGGGTTGCGAGTATTTGTTATTTGTGTGCAGGGGCTGTTTACGTTGTGTTGCATGGTTCTCCTACTGGTTTGATAACCTTGGTCTCATCACTGAGGGAAATACCTACCGTTGTTGTGCTGCATCGTCCCTTCCTCTTTGGGGAAATACCGACGTAGTTCAAGCAAACATCAAAAGAAATTTTTGCGCCGTTGCCGGGGAAACAACATCAACATCCACCAGGTTCCTAATCACAAATCTCATCTCCTTGCAATTTTCATTATTTGTCATTTGCCTCTCGTTTTCCTCTCCCCCACTTCACAAAAATTTGCCATTTTGTTCGCCCCCTTTTTTCGTTCGTCGTTTTCTCGCCAGATCTGTTTTTGTGTGCGATCTTGTTTGCTATCTTTGCTTGTGTTGCCATGTGCCTTCTATATGCTTGCATCTTCGCTTGCTAAAATCTATTTATATGGATCCCCATCCACTTGCTAATATTTTTAAAAGATCCAATCATGATGAATCAATTGCTATTGAGTTGAGTGCACTAGATTATCTTTATGAAGTTTTGCTTGAGATTCGTGAATCTGCAAATTGTGACGAAGAAATTTATGAAGTGATTCATGATAGCTCCTTGAATGAAAAGCATGATCGCAATGGTTTTAACATAAACTCTACCAATGTCAATTGTGCCAATAATATGCAAAACCCCAAGCTTGGGGATGCTTGCTTTGTTATGTCCGCTACTTATTCAATGATCATGATTGGGGTGATGATGATTCTTATGATGTTGATAGTTTATTTAAGCCTCATGATGAATATGTTTGCAATAATATTGAATGTGGGTTCGGTAGAGTGTCAACTATAGGTAAAAATAATCCCACATATTTGGAGAATGTTCAATCTTATGAATTTTTTTGATAAAAGTGGGTTCAGAGAGGTCATGACTTTATTTGATGATAATCCCACTATATTGGAAGAGTGTCAACTTTGCATGCATGTGGATCATGAAGAGAAAATTTTCTATGATATATATATTATTGAATTTGATTATGATCTTACATGTAATTATTATGAGAGAGGAAAGTATGGTTGTAGAAATTTTCATGTTACTAAATTACCTCTCGTTATGTTGAGATTGCTATTATTTCTTTCTTCTTCCTTGCATATGCTAAATATTTCTTGTATTGATAATTTGTTTGCTTATAAAATTCCTATGCATAGGAAGTATGTTAGACTTAAATGTGTTTGTCACATGTTTTATGATGCTCTCTTTGTGTTTCAATTATTTTCTTTCACATGAGCATCGTTGAAATCTCAAAGCCAATCTTAAAGGCTATAAAAGAAAGAGCTTGTTGGGAGGCAACCCAATGAATATCTTTTTTGTCTTTTTGTTTTTGTTCTTGAGTGTTTGCACAATTATTCTACTGTTATGATTGTGTTTTTTGTGTTTTAAATTAGTGTTTGTGTCAAGCAAAGCCTTTGGGATGATTTGGGTGAGAGTTGATTTGATCTTGCTGAAAAACAGAAACTTTTGCGCTCACGAAAATAATTCCCATTTTTAATAGAAGAGTGCTTTCGAGTTGATTCTTTTTGCAGAAGATTAATAAACAAATTGCCAATGTTGTACTAATTTTTTAGAATTTTTGGAGTTACAGAACTATTCGAAGTTTCCAGATTGCTACAGACTGTTCTGTTTTTGACAGATTCTGTTCTCTTTGCGTTATGTGCTTGTTTTGATGATTCTATGGTTTTCTTTGAAAAGTTTTTGCCATTAAAAGGTTGGAATACAGTAGATATAATGCAAAAAATAAAATATGAATGGGTTTGCAATAATACTTATAGTAGTTGTTTGCTTTCTTATACTAACGGATCTCACAAAGGTTTTGTTGAGCTTTGTGTGATTGAAGTTTTCAAGTTTTGGGTGATATTACGATGGATGAAGGAATACGAATTAGCAAAAGGCTAAGCTTGGGGATGCTCGAGGCACCCCAAGATAATATTCAAGAAGTAGCAAGCAACTAAGCTTGGGGATGCCCCCGAGTGGCATCCCCTCTTTCTTCTGACAACCATCGATATTTTACTTGGAGCTATATTTTTTATTCATCACATATTATGAGTTTTGCTTGAAGCATCTTGTATGATATGAGTCTTTGCTTGTTTTGCTTTGTGTTTAAGGTCTTGGATCCTTGCTAGACACGCCTTTTTGAGAGAGCCAAAAATTATGCTATGCTTGCTCCTATGCTCCACTTAAATTTTTTAGAGACATGGAATTGCTCTCATGCTTCACTTAGATTTATTTGGGAGTTAGTAGAATTTTTGAGAAATTCTCTCTTGCTTCACTTAGATTATTTTGAGAGAAATAAATATTATGGTCATGTTCTTCATTTAAATTTTTTTGAGCTTATTAAAAGCAACATATGAAATTAGTTCCAAAGTGATAGATATCCAAGGAGGATATAATAAATACTTTCATGAAGATCATTGGACAAAATAAACTTGGTTCTTAGTAATGGTTTTGAGATATGACGATATGATATGTGAGTCATGTTGATGAGTAATTATGTTTTAGTAAGAATATTGGTGTTAAGGTTTGTGATTCCCTATGCAAGCACGAAAGTCAATGGTTATGCAATGAAAATTACATCCTACTTGTGGTGCATTATTTGGTGTTACTTATGCTTAATGCTCGCGTACGAGATTTTTCGTTTCTTGGTTGGACACTTCTCAATCTTTTTGCTAGCCTTCATTTTGCACTAGGTATGTTCACTACTTGTGCATCCAAAACCCTTTAAACCAGTTTTGCCATATGAGTCCACAATACCTACCTATATGTGGTATTTCCGTGCCGTTCTAAGCAAATTTTCATGTGCCATCTCCAATTTTCAAAATAAACTTCTCTTTTGTGTGCTCGTACCACTTGCGAGGCGGTGAGGGGTGGCCGATGATTTCCATGCTAGATGTGTTATTCTCACAATGAGTGTTTATTCACTTGTCATTGCACGAGAGTACAACAAAGGTATTAGGGATGCCCAATCCCAAAATGAAAAATAAATTTATTTTATGTTGTCAAATAATAAATTTCTTGGAAAGTGTTGGTATGGAAGGCACCCATGGATACAGTTAGCCATGGAAAGTGAAAGTATGGTGGAAAAAGGAATAAACTTTATTTTCTGTTTGGGAACCGCCTATGATATATCTAGCATGGAAGGTGTTGGGAACTCTAAGTCGTTTTTGTTGGTGGGAAAAGTATGCCTCCCAAAATGTTTTTATCTCTCAATTTTCGCTTTGAGCTCTGGCACCTCTACAAATCCCTACCCTTCGCGAAGGGCCTTTCTTTTACTTTATACATTTTTTATTTTTGAACTTCAGTTTCCATCTTCTCTTATAAAGCACCAACTAAGGGGCACTATGATCGTATTTGAGCATTGGGTATAGCTAGCATTCGAGTGTGTTTCATGAATGGATCAATAACTGAGCATAATGGATAACTTACTTTAGCGTGAATATTTTGAAAGACATGGTTGCTTGTTGATATGCTTGAGTATTAAAGTCTTCATGTCAAAACTAGACTATTGCTTTGAACCATATAAAAGTCCAAATGTCCATGCTACAAAGAAAAGAATATGTGATGAACATGTTAGGCAGCATTCCACATCAAAAATTCTATTTTTATCATTTGCCTACTCGAGGACGAGCAGGAATTAAGCTTGGGAATGCTGATACGTCTCCAACATATCTATAAGTTTTGATTGTTCCATGTTGTTAAATTATCGTTCTTGGATGTTTTACAATCATTTTATAATCATTTTTCGGTACTAACCTATTGACATAGTGCCCAATGTCAGTTGCTGTTTTCTGCTTGTTTTTTACATCGTAGAAAATCAATACCAAACAGAGTCCAAACGCAGCGAAACTTTTCGTGGTTTTTTTCTGGACCAGAAGACACAAGTTGGGCCGAAGAAGTACCATAGGGGTGCTCCAAGGGGATCACAAACCACCAGGGCACGCCTGGGGACCCAGGCGCACCCAGGTGGGTTGTGCCCACCTCGGTGGCCTCCCGCACCGCCTCTTTGCTCCATAAACACCCAAATATTCCAGAAACCCTAGGAGAGTCGACGAAAATCAATTCCAGCCACCGTAAGTTCCAAAAACACCAGATCCAATCTAGACACCATCACAAAGGGGTTCATAATGTCCACTGGTGCCTCTCCGATGATGCGTGAGTAGTTCTTTGTAGAGCTACGAGTTCGTAGTTAGTAGCTAGATGTCTTCCTCTCTCTCTCTCTCTCTTGATTCTCAATACAATGGTCTCTTGGAGATCCATATGATGTAAGTCTTTTTGTGGTGTGTTTGTTGGGATCCAATGAACTTTGAGTTTATGATCAGATCTATGTTTTTATCCATGAAAGTTATTTGAGTCTTCTTTGATCTCTTATATGCATTATTGCTTATAGCCTCATATTTATTCTCTGATATTTGGGTTTTGTTTGCCAACTTGATCTATTTATCTTGAAATGGGAAGAGGTGCTCTGTCATGGGTTCGATCTTACGGTGCTTGATCCCAGTGACAGAAGGGGAACCGACACGTATGTATCGTTGCTATTAAGGATAACAAGATGGGGCCTATTTCTACATAAATAGATCTTGTCTACATCATGTCATCGTTCTTATTGCATTACTCCATTTTCCATGAACTTAATACACTAGATGCATGCTGGATAGCGGTCGATGTGTGGAGTAATAGTAGTAGATGCAGGCAAGAGTCGGTCTACTAATCTTGGACGTGATGCCTATATAATGATCATTGCCTGGATATCGTCATGACTATTTGAAGTTCTATCAATTGCCCAACAGTAATTTGTTATTCCACCATTTGCTATTCTTCTCGAGAGAAGCCACTAGTGAAACCTACGGCCCCGGGTCTCTTCTTTAATATATTTGCCTTCACGATCTATTTTATTTTCTTTTATTTTTAGTTCTGTTAAACCAAAAATGGAAAAATCCTTTGCTGCACTTTATTTTATACGCGTTCCATTTATCCAATCTATTACAACTTTATCGCGTCTCCGTGCCAATTTCTGGCGCCGTTGCCCGAAAGGGATTGACAACCCCTTTAACACGTCAGGTTGCAAGTATTTGTTATTTGTGTGCAGGGGCTGTTTACGTTGTATTGCGTGGTTCTCCTACTGGTTCGATAATATTGGTCTCATCACTGAGGGAAATACCTACCGTTGTTGTGTTGCATCATCCCTTCCTCTTTGGGGAAATACCGACGTAGTTCAAGCAAACATCACTGTCGTCTCATTTTCCTAAGTAGGACACAAACCCTAACAAAACACAAAGGAACAACTGAAAACAGAGCCCTCCCCCCGGCAAGGGCCGAGATCTGCCACACCGCCATGGCCCTAAGGCCACCGAAGATGAGGCAGACCGGCGGCGCCGCCAGCGGGAGGCAGGAGAACCCTAAAATGTAGTTTTTCCCCTAAATGATAAGTGCCACACGTGTGGCATGAAGTAACACCGCCCTCACGTTTTTTACAACTAAAATTGCCATAAAAAAATACACCCCCCCAAACTGAAACTTGTCATCCAAACAGAAAGTTGACATGCTTCACAACTAAAATTGCCATTCCCGGATAACTAAAGTTGCCATAAAAAAGGACGGAATTGTTTCGTGCCACACGTGTGGCACTTATCAACGTCCTTTTTTTGGTGTTCTTTATACTACTTTGTCGGTTGATGAATTGGTGAGAAGTTTTCTCGCAGAAAAGAATATCATTGACAACGTCCTACTGCAATATATAACTAGTCTCCTTCCTTTGTCCCTCTTCCAAGAAAAGGCGGTTAGGGTTTCTGCCTCTCGTCGGCGGCGCTGTCGATCTCCCACGTCTCATGTGGCCTTAGGGCCATGGGTGCGCGGTGGATGCTGGTCCTTGCCGGCGAGAGGGCTTCATTTTTAGGTGCTTCTTCAAGTTTTGTTAGGGTTTGTGTCCTGCTCAAGAAGACAAGACGACAACGACTTTTTGAAGATGGAATAAGGTTCTCCCCACCTAGCCCCCGTCCCAATGGTGTCTAGCATCGTCGGAGGGCGTGTGGAGGTGTGTCTCCGGCGGATCTCGTGGGATTTGGTCGGTGGTTGTCTTTGGTGGATCCGCTCGGATCCGGTTTTTGTTCGTCTTTGTTCATGTGTCTTCAGGTTGGATCCTCCCGATCTAAAATTCTCTTCATCGACGACGATTGTTATTCTGAGGCGTTGGTCCAATGAGACCTTAGCACTACGACTTCCCGACTGTCTACTACAAAAAGTTGTGCCCGGCTCCGGCGAGGGAGGGGTGATGACGGCGACGCACATTCGGCTCGCTTCAGTGCTTGTAGTCGTCGCTAGGTGGTCTACGAATCTAGATGTAAATTTTATTATTTCTGGTATTCGTTGTACTGCAATGATTGAAGATTGAAGATGAATAGATCGACAGTTTTCCAAGAAAAATAAATAATATCATTGACATACATACCCCAAACCAAATATGAGAGTTGCTTACTACCTAAGCATCCATACAAAAACAGAAACCTTGCATCACATGGCTCTTTGCAACAACATCCCATGTGGACAGCTGAACTACGATCTGACCCCCAATTCGCACGACAACCTTAAAATAACCACCCAAAGCAATTTTGACCCCGCTCCAAGCAACAACAAAGCCAAAACAAACTGAAACCCTTCACCATCCAGATTCCAGAGCTACAAACCACCGGATAAAGCCAAGATTTTTCAACCCCCAAAACACGAAAGAAATAATAAAAACACAAAACGCTAGTCTAGTCTAGAATTGCAGGCCCTCACATTCACGCCGGAAAAAGTCCACCGTCCGCCCGCGTTTTCCCTTCTCCCCCACCTCCCCAACCCCAACCCAGTCTAACCAGTCTTTCTTTCCCACCAAGAACACCTCCAATCCCACACCAGTCCGCTCCAAATCTGATCCGCCCCCACCATTCCCACGAACCAACTCCCCGTTCCCCTCGTCTTGGCACGAGGCGCGTCGGCCCCATCGCCCCGGATCGGAGGAGAGGCGGCTCCGGTGCTGCCTGGCGCCGACCCCCCCGCTCAGATTCGGTAAAATTCTCGGGCTCTCTGGGTTTGGGGTCAGGAGCTAGGTCGAGGGGAGGGATCGAGTCGGGGTTGGGTTTTCGGGGCCTGGTGGATCTTGGCGCTGATTGATCAGGGGATTTCGTCTGGTGCAGGATTAGGGTTTTTGGACGTGGTCGTCGTCTTGGGTTTGCGCCGCTGGTTTGAAAATGTCGGCGGCCGTGTCTTGCGCAGAGAGGGCGACGAGCGACATGCTGATCGGCCCCGACTGGGCCGTCAACATCGAGCTCTGCGACATCATCAACATGGATCCCGGGTATGAACAGACTGCCCCTCTGTGTTTACCTTCATCACGAACATGATTTGTTTGGATTAATCTTATGAAATATTGCTAATCTGCTAGTTCTTTCTAGCAGAGAGATTAAGTATGGTTCTGATGCTGTTTTTTTTAATTGATGGCGTTATTTGTTGCATTCCATCCTGTGCGACTTCTGTTAATAGAAAAACATCGTGTAACCATGTGTTCTCTACTATATGTTATTTACAAAATTGTTGCTGCGGTGTATCTGCAGCTCGTCTAGATTTCTAGCCTCTTTTTTTGTAATTTATTAGGAATCTGGAATATTAGGTTTGTATGGTTGTTAGCATGGACGGTAAGGTGTTTTGTTAATTGATGAATAGTTTGTTGATAATTAGCTGTGCCAGTCACCAGTCTCAGAGAATAAGTTGTGATGGACCAGTGGTATCTGTTGTTAACCTGTGGTTTTGATGTCCCATGATATTTCGCGATGAAGCATTTACAATGAGTACTCAAAGTCACATGGAATAAAACCTGTTTGTTACTCATCCCTATCCTGGGGGTGAGTTGTAACTTCCGGAGTTTATGGATAGCAGGAATTACCTAAGGCTCTCAAGAAGGTCAATATGCCTATAAAGGGTGATTTCAAACTTGTGACCATTAATATTATAATTGAGATTTGTGTACTTATTGTGAATAATGGAAGCCACTCTGCTCTGTATTAATGATTAGTACTTTATAATCCGGTTCATGGTGTGAGTGCTGCATATTGCTTAGTTTAGTATATTGGATTGGATTGCTGTCATTGTTGTTTAGTCTTATATAGTGTTATGAATGCGGTAATTTTTGGCAGTGCTCTCAAATTTAACTTGCTATCTTCACGTGTTTTACACAAAGCATATTGATAAATGTTCACTGGACCTGAAATGCAGACAAGCAAAGGATGCACTTAAGCTCCTAAAGAAGCGCCTTGGGAATAAGAATTCGAAAGTGCAAATTCTGGCCCTTTATGTGAGTACTACGAAATTCCTTGTATATTTAACTATTGGGAGTTGTGACTTGGTACAACATCTTCTAAATTTTGTTAAATGTGCCTGGTGTTGTTGGAATACACAAGTTCTACATACGTTCAGTTGCTAATAATGCATACATTTTCAAAAAGTGCATCTATCTGTTTGTCACTTAGTTTAAATATGTTGTCTCGTCTAAGTTTTATGTTTCCACGTGCATCCATTTGTTTTGATAAGCAGTGTATACATTTTTTCTTACGTGCATATCTAGTTTGTTCGCTGATTTAATTATCTTGCCTCTTTTTCAGGTGTTAGAGACTCTAAGCAAAAATTGCGGGGATATTGTTTACCAACAGATCATTGAGCGTGATATACTAAGTGAAATGGTTAAGATAGTAAAGAAAAAGGTGGCGATACTAATTCAATGGTTAACTATTGTTTCCTGGATTCAAGTCCCTCCGTTTTGATTCTATATTTATCTTTACAGCCAGACTTAAACGTCCGGGAGAAAATATTGAGTCTGATTGACACATGGCAAGTGGCTTTTGGAGGTCCTTCCGGGAGATATCCTCAGTACCACACTGCGTACCAAGAACTCAGGGTACCTTCCACTTATGACTTCTTTATTGTTATCTACTTCCTCTGTTCCTAAATACTCCCTCCGTCCCAAAAATTCTTGTCTTAGATTTGTCCAAATATGGATGTGTCTGGTCATGTTTTAGTGTTAGATACATCCTTATCTAGACAAATGTTAGACAAGAATTTTGGGACGGAGGGAGTATAAGTCTTTTAAGAGATTCCACTATAGACTACATACGGAGCAAAATGAGTGAACCTATACTCTAAAAGACATCTATATACATCTGAATGTAGTCTCTATAGTGGAATGTGTAAAAGACTTACATTTAGGAATGGAGGGAGTATGTTGTACAATTATATAATTCTCAGCTTTTTGCTTAATAACTATTTTTTCCCAATGACTTTGCTCTGCTCCATTTCATATTTTTACTGAATACTTAGTAGAAGTAGATATACAATAATGTGCTGAGTTACTAAGCAATTCCTTCAGTACAAACCATGATCAGGATGCCTTTCCTTTTCTTTCTGCAGGCAGCTGGTGTCGATTTTCCGCCTCGCGAGGAGAATACAGTTCCACTGTTTACACCTCCTCAGACTCAACCTTTGAGGCAGCCACATCTATATCCTCCAGGTCAAAGCTATGAAGATGTAGCTATACAAGCTTCTCTCCAATCTAGTACCCCTGCTGCACCTCCCCTGAGGTATTTATTTATTTGCATGCATATTTGATTTATGATTTGGTTCCTTTTGTTGGTTCACTTATTAGTGTTGCATGCAGTACGAGCATCACTCATCTTCTCTTATCCCATTTGTGTTTGCCTTTTGTCTTGTGTGCCTTGTTTTGTTTGTTTTGCTTCCCTCGGTTGCACCCCCTCCTTTCTAGTGACTGCAAACTTGTTTGTGATTAGCTTGATGTCTCGTTTATGTGAGTTCGTATGCGCTGATAAAACGACAATTACAGAGTAGTCCGTATTTTGATTATTTTCATTGAAACAAGCATAGCAAAAAGGGTTGCAAAACATGCACACATAACATCAAACCAATAGGATCGATCAAACACACTACACCTCTCATATCCACATTATATAACTTGGATATTTCTTAGCAGTTGGCGCATATTGTTCTCGTACCTGGACCTCCACTCTTTATGGTTGGCACTATCCTCATTGGTTCTCACATTTAACTCAAAAACATACAAGCTAGTAGCAATGAAGCATTGCACTGGCTACTAATTTGTTTCTGGCTCCCTGTGCAACAAGGCTCATATCCATGCAACTAGGGTCATTTTAAGTTTAAAAAGCTTTGGTAATTGCATAGGTATTTCTGGCGACAAAAGACAAGGCTTTATAGTTTATAGTTTACGGCACACACAAGATATTATTTACTCCCTCTGTATCAAAATATAAGACTTTTTTGACAGTCTTATATTTTGATACGGAGGAGTACTTTTGAAGGTCTTATTTTCATAATCATATCAAACAGTGATTGTATTCTTGCAATTGTGTTTATCTTTTCATCCCTGCAGAACTTTTTTAGTTTTGATCTACCCTCATTTTTCTTGTCCAATGTGAATTACAGTCTAAGTGAGATCCAGAGTGCTCGAGGAATTGTGGATGTGCTGGATGAGATGTTAAATGCACTTGACCACAGGCACCCCGAGGTGACCTTCACAAAAGCATTGTGTTTGTGTTTTAGTGTATTATAATCGCAGGATCTTGCTTTTTCTTTCTGTTTTGCATTCATTGGTTTATTTTATTATGATTGGTATCTCTTCCAGACTTACATTTTTCTTGGTTCAGTAAAAAAATTAGGCATAAAAATATTATTTATTTATTGTTTCACATCTTAATACTATATTCGAGAGATATGATTTACTATTTGTTGTTTTACATATTAATACTACATTCGAGAGATAGTAAATCCACATATAGTGCGTCGAGCTGTTTCAGGATGCATTCTCATTTATTTCAGTCTTCTGACTGTGCCATGGTTAATCAGGCCTCTTCGTCTATAATGGATAATAAAATACTCCCTCTGTCCCATATTAGTTGTCACCCAAACAGATGTATCTAGCACTGAAATACATCTAGTCATCTAGATACATCCATTTCAGCGACAATTAATATGGGACGGAGGGAGTACTTGTTTACTCAACTTCCAACTCATGTGGCATGTCTGGAGTACATTCCACCCATTTAAAGCTTATTCATGCTGTTCAAACTTTATTGGCCTGTAACATAAATACCCTTGATTGTATGATGGAAGCCTTGGTTGCTAACTCAGTCGTTTCCTGCAAGTTTAGATGATTGTAAGCATTCCATTTTGACCCAAATGAAACATTCTTAGCATCATACCATCTCCAAGATACATGAATGCTTAAATACTCCCTCCGTCCGGGTTTATTGGAGCTCCTTTATTTTGGGCCAAAGTTTAACCATAAATTTGACCAATAGAACGTAAACTGTATGTCACAAAAATTATATCGTGGAAAAACCTCTTTCAAATACAAATCCAACAATACACTTTTTGTAGCATATACTTTATATTTTGATACTCAAATAGATGGTCGAAGTTGAACCCAAAATATAAGGGGGCCCAATAAACCCGGATGGAGGGAATAGAAATTAATAGCCGTACTCTTTTCTTTAACTTGAATGTAGATTTCAGGAGAACCGAGCAGTCACCAGTTAAAGAGGGCACATGAGCGTTAATTCACCTACCAGGATTTGGTAGGGCATCTACAAATAAACATTTAAAGCTTATCTAGACGCTTAAACAGAAAAAAAAGGGCAGCCCGGTGCATGTAGCTCCCGCTTGCACAGGGTCCGGGGAAGGGTCCGATCACTTTGGGTCTATAGTACGCAGCCTTTCCCTACATTTCTGTAAGAGGCTGTTTCCAGGACTTGAACCCAGCTTTACCACTGCGCCAAGGCTCCCCTTCAAAAAAAACACCCAGAAAAATTAAAAAGCGCTAAGTGCCGTCTATTCCAATGCAAGGTGCTAACTAGCGATGCTAAACATCCGGACTGGAAACAGCGCCTTGTCTCGGCTCGTGAAGGAAAAGGGCCTAGTGCCTGGCTCCTTGTTTTGCGTCGAGGAAGCGGTCGATGCCAGGATTAATCCACGTAACCGCTCATTGCCTGGGAAATAAATCCTGGCTCCCGCCTGTTAGCGCCCGCATTGAAGATGCCCTTCGTGGAGTTATTACGTGAATGTAATGGTGCCTACCTTATAAAGTGTTACAAAGTTTGATGATGGAAAGGAGAACGATACCGACATAATAGTCTTCTGGAAATCGAATTATTCTATTTACACTATGCTGGCCTGAATCGCTTGTACTTGATGTTTTGGCCTTGTTTTTAAGACAATGAACTGATATTCTTAGAAAAGTAGAACTTATATCGATGTATGCCCTTTTGCTTCTCTGTTTAGTGTATTCATGAGATACATGAAGTGATATTCAGGAGAACTGATGTTTTGACGTTTTGGCTATTGATGTATGTCATTCATGTGCCAGTGCTGTTTACTGTAAATATCGATTTGATTGTGCTTCATGTTATAGGGTGTGAGGGAGGAGGTCATTGTTGACCTTGTTGGGCAGTGTCGTTCTTATCATGCTCGTGTGATGGATCTTGTTAGCGATACTGGGTATGCATTTTTTCACTCTGCCTTTTTGTTTCTGTGCATTTTACATTGTCATGTGACAGGACTTCTGGTATTCCCTCTGCAGTGATGAGAGCCTTCTGTTTCAGGCTCTAGGACTAAATGATGAGTTGCAGCGTGTTCTTCAGCGTCATGATGACATAGCAAAAGGAGTCTCTCCAAATATACCAGTGCCTGTTGCTGGTAACATAAACCAAGGGACAGCCCCTCCTCGGCCTGCTGGGGCTTCATTTGCCCCCCTTCTTAATGTACACCATGAGGACGATGAACCAGAAGATGAGTTCTCCGTGCTTTCCCGCAGGTAAGCTGTATTCTTTTCCATTATATTTTTATTATTATCTTTTCATCCATGTTAGTGTTCCATGCTTTGGATAGTTTCTGCGGCATCAAAACTAGTATTAGCACTTTCTCAAATTGCGTTCCTGATGACTAAATTATAGGTCTGCAAGGGATGGCGCAGCAGCACAGGGCAACATGTCTTCTGTTCCAAGAAATGAAAGGCCATACCCAAGCCCACTTCTTCCTCCACCACCATCGACAAAAAGGCCTGTTTACACAGAGGCAAGCAGTGTCGACTATCTAAGTGGGGAATCGTATAAGTCTGAAAAAGTACCAGATGATTTTGTCAACCCAATGGCCCCAGCCAATATGTCTGCACCATCTCATTCAAAAACAGAAACAGATCAAGTGCCAAATTATGATAGCAGATCAGAAAATGTGCCTGATGACTTCATAAACCCAACTGCAGCACCCAGTTTCTCCATGCCTTCTCGTCCTACGAGTGAGCCGTCTGTGAATAAGCTTGAGAGCCTTCCTGATGATGACTTTATAAACCCCACTGCCCTTCCTGGTTTCTCTTCGTCTTCAACTAGTGAAGATCTTCCAAAAGCTCCATGGGAAGCTCAAGCTCCAGTTTCCCTACCGCCTCCTCCTGCAAGGTATGGCCAAAGACAGCAGTTCTTTGAGCAACAACATGGCTTTCCTGGTGAGAACAATGAAGGTGGCTACGATGAGATGCTGACGCGGACAGAAAGCCTTTCTCTTAATCAAAGGAACACTGAGAATGGGAAGAGCGCATCAGTGTCGACAGCATCCCGCCAGCCCAAACCTGAGGATGCCCTTTTCAAGGATCTTGTTGATTTTGCCAAGAAGAATCCATCTTCTCCATCTAAACCAGCCAACAGCCGCAGGACTCGCTGAGTGATGAGTGTTTCAGTCATGTAACACACATAATTGAGTTGCCAAGCTGCTGGTTTTGCTACAGGTTGGCGAATTAGATATGCCATCAAATAAGAGGGTTCGGTCGGTCTGTTCTTTATTGCCTCGGGAATTATTTGGTTTGCGCATTGGACAATTAGAATCACAGGTGTCAGATACGTAATCATGATACTGAGTGTGGTGTGTAGCGAGTTGCATTTCTCACCTTTTTCTTGTGTGGTATTGGTTATCGATTCTGGCTTTATTTTACTTAGCTGTATATATTTCTCCATTTGACAGCAGTATTCTTCTATTCATAGTTGAGTTTACAATTTGATCTTGTAAGACTTACTCCCTCGTGTACCAATATCTTAAGACGTTTTTGTAGTTCACTTTGAGCTGCAAAAACGTCTTATATTTTGATCCGGAGTAGTTTCTTTTCAACGTGGAGAAATTATGGACGCCCCAGTTTGTTCTTCTACTAAGCAGTTAGCTTGAGAATTCAAGTAGTTAGCTCTTTTTATCTCGAAAAAGGGGAAAAGAATTCAAGCTCTAGCTAAGTTCTGATACCGTTGGCAGAATGCATGGAAACCCATTGCCAATGGTTAACATTGAACTGTACTGTCGGCTTGCACGCATGCAAGAAGAGCGTCCCAGCCGTTCACACTCGCTCGAACTGTACTGTCGGCTTGCACGCATGCAAGAAGAGTGTCCCAGCCGTTCACACTCGCTCGAGGGACATGGACAGTTGCCAGAGTTTTCCTTGAAATATTGGTGCCTGTTTTTTTTTTCTATGAATTGTAAAAGCTGGCAGCTAACCTGCTACCTTCTTTTGTCCCGTCCCGTGCTAGTTGCACATGCATCCACGATCCATGGGCGCTTTGGTTACCTGCACTGTTTTTTTGGCACTTTACATACTTGTCGTTAAAGTCAACATCTGCATATGTTGATTGATTACCTGCATCCCTTATAGCCTGAATGTGCTAAATAAAAGGCATGTTATTTGGTTGCGGATTAGTTTGAGGGGAAACACAAGTCCGGTTGTTTGGTTACATCCAGGATAGTTGTGTAGTAACCTCCTCTTCGATGTGATGAGGTTACCAAAAGCACACATGAACTACTAACAACTAAATTAGTAGCAATAGAACAATCTTGGGCACAAACATAAGTCTTAACCACGCAGAAGAAGTTTTAAACCAACATAGTACGACAAGTTCCTAAACGAAATTCAAGTCTTAAAGCAAGAACTAACAAGGAACGGCCAACAGGAGCTCTGGCAGTCGCGGTGAAGGCATTGCCGTGCTCCTTGCACTTGGTGACCACCTCCACGCCCTCGTTGTTGAAGACGATCACCTTCATGGTGTCGGGGGACAGCAGCTTGAACGTCAGCATGTACCCGATCATGATGTGGTTAACGGCGGCGGAGGTGGCCCAACCCTGATCAAGGGTGACCCTATCGTTAATCACCCTCACCGTCACCCTCCATGCGCAGCCGGTGTTCGTCTCGAGCTTGAACTCTGTAGGGATGGCGGGGAAGTGCTTCCTGAAGTCCAGAGGCAATGGCAAACTCTCCAGCTTCAGAGCAAGGATAACCTTGCAGAAGTGGTTTGGTCCTGCCTCCTGATGAAAGTTGCCATAGCTCCTTCGCTTGGGGCTTGGGTGATCCTGCACTGGCACTTCGACCAATGGAGGCACAACCTCCTTGCCCTTCTTCGTTGATGGCATCACCTCCTTGCCCTTGTCCATCTGCATTATGAACATCACACAGTTCAAAGTTCAGCATTCGTTCATATCGGCCTAACGCGCCTATATTAACCCACCCCACTAACCCAACACCGCACTAAAACCCCATATGTTTCACCACATTCCCCTCGGCATGAACTCCAACTCCAACCCCAACCCTTTCCCCTGGGGCATTGGATGGAGGGCCTTCTTCCTTGGGTGCTCGCTCGGTGACCGCAAGAAGTTTGAGCACACCATGGAAGCGTGCTCAAACTTTAGCAGCATAGACGACATGCACAAGGAGGCCGATGCTGTGATGAAGAAGGCTACACCGGATGAGCTGAAGACACTGGTTCCGGACCCAACCAAGTTCGCGATGTTAGTGGACATCCTGCGCTGGGCCATAAATCATGCAGACTCCGACGACGCTTGACAGCGGGCAAAATGGGCCAAGTACATTCAGTACAAGGCGCTTGACGACTAGCGTGCGGCGGCGTACTAGAGTAGCACGTTCGGGTCGCCGGAGGCCGACAACGACGAGGTGCAGATGGTGTCCAGGGCGCTAGCGGCAGGCGAGCGTGCAAGACCCATCGTTCTTGACGAAAACGATGAGGAAGAAAAGAATATGACTACGCCCTCCCCCGCCACTCGACGCGACTCCAGGGTCGCCGCGGCTAGACAAGAAAGTTTGTACCCCAATCCCCACCCCCGATGTAGTCGAACAATAACCTATAA